>NC_133649.1:15041099-15199945 GCF_009905375.1 Apium graveolens | reverse complement strand
ATGGCTGACACAGGTGAGTAAAAGTTGTCAGCATCCAAGGAAATGTTATCAATTACAGCTTTGTAATGTTGCTGAAATTGTCTTTCCTTTTCAGCATCATCCACAATCATTGACTCATAGCAATGGCTGGTTCCACCCTTATCTACTGTACCTGCTTTCTCTCTTTTTCTCTATTTCTTGCATCAGGGGCTCCCCCTGGCTCACACAACTCACTCCCTCACCTTCACCTACTAAGGTGGTACTCCCTCACTTACTTTTGCCATGCTGGAAGAAATAGCATGCATTTTTAGCTCTCAATCTCTCCTTTTGCCTGGGAGCAACCCAGCCTCTCACTCAAATTTCACTCCCTTCCCTCAATCCTAAAGTGATTGCACAGTATTCATGTCTTCTACACTTGGAATTATTCAGTTATGTGTAGAGACTATCAACGGATGTGGAATATCCGTTGAAGGTGAAACTGATGTTATCAACGGATAACTGCTGTTAAGCTTATCCGTTGAAGAGCAACCACTTGTCAACGGATGAGTGATATCCGTTGAAGAAGGAAAAGAAGTTGAAATTGAAAGTGATATAACTGTTGAATCTGTGTAGATTGATTTGATTGTGGTGACACAGATCCTTCAATTATATCTGAAAGAATTTGCGGGTGATCCAACAAATCATCTAAGAGATGATCACCTGTATTTGAGTGGGGCTCCTCCCTGAGTTGTAAAGAGGGAGAATCAGGAATTGATGGGAATAACATATCCACATCCAGAGATGGTGATGAAGTGTTTGGTGATTGATGTGTGATTATTGTGAGAGAATGGGGCTGTGACTCCCACATTTATTTGGAGTCCACATCAAACGAGTTTGAGAAGGCATAGATCCAGATGGATGTATCATGTGCAGTGTGTGCAGCCCTGTGTAGAACGAGTTGGTTCTAGCCTTCTTTCTCTAATAAAAGCTTTTTGTTGGTTGAAGTGTTTTGGCTTTCAGTGTCCCTCCCTCGTTTGTATTCTGTGTTCCTGGTGGGACAACTATTTTCAATAGTAACATCCTTTTGGGAGGATGCAAACTAGGGACTGTGTGCTAGATACCTTTTCAACCCACAGCTTTTTGCGAAAACTGTGGTCTGGGCCTAGCTTGGAAGCACTTAACTCTCCTTCCCTTATCCTGGGGGTTTCTTTGATGTTCACCCCTCCCCTCACCACTCACACCCTGTTCACTCCCTCAGAGTTAATGGTTGGTGTTACAACTGTTGTCTTTTGAGAAACACAGAGGTGGTTTTCTTTGTCTTTAATTTTGAAAGTTTAGTTTGGTGACCTTGGTAGAAATCTGTTGGGGCATTGTCACAGATTTCATGGCCACACTAGAAGATAAAGAATAGAGGGGTTGGAAGAAGTAGGAGTTGTAGAAAGCAATTACCTCACCTACCTGAGGTGCATTCATGATTGGTAAATATACCAATGGCACACTGCTGTTGAGATCCATTCTCAATAAATCTGCAAGAACTCTTTTCTCTTGTGCCCAGCACTTGAGTTTATTATTCTCATTGATTATGACCAAACCTTCAGCAACATGGTTAGCCAATAACATTAAGAATCTAGCATAATAGATGTTATTAGGTCTATTAGCTTTGTTACCTAATCTAGTACCCAATTCTAGCATCACATAGTTGCTAAAGTTAAAATACCTATCAGAAACAAGCATATAGAGCATATTAACAAGAGATGAAGTTATGGCATCAAAATTACTAATTTTCCCAGAGAAAACCTTTATAAAGGCATCCCCAAGAAAACTCCATTCTTTCCTAAGGCCTTTTCTTCTAATACTCCCTAAACTAGCAGAGTTAAGAGAATAACCTATGGAATCTAACATGCTGGATACATCATTATCAGTGTGTGGTGTCATGGCATTGTTCTCAGGTAATTTAAAACATGCTTGTAAATCATCACAGTTAATACAGTGATTTTTACCTTTGAGAGTGAAGGAGATAGTCATATCTATGGAGTTGAACTCAGCAGTTGTCCAAATCTCCTCAACTACTTCACAGTAAATCGTTGGGGCTTCCAGCATTGCATAGCTAAGTTTACAGTTTTTGATGAAGTCCATCATTTTGTGATAGTCTGAATGGGCTTCATTCTTTTCTACCAAAGCTATGAAATTGTTCTTCTCATAGATGAACCCAGATTGAGACATAATTTTCACGACTGGTGCCATTGTTGTGAGTAGAAATTGCAGAGAATAACTTGAAGGTTTTACAGAGAGAAAATGGTAAATGCTTGAAATTTTAAGAAAGCGTAAAGTAAAAATGAAAAATCAGAAGGGCTTATATGCTTTCAAAAAAAAAATTAATCAATAAATATATGTTAGTGAATTTCAGCCGTTTAAGAATAAACTGTAAGTATTCTAACAACTACCTTTAAAACCAATACATACAGATGTATGTATGAGTATCAACGGTTAAGAAAATAGAATCAACGGCTGTGAAACACCTGAATCGACTGATGTGACATTTCAACGGATAAGGCAGATTGTCATCCGTTGAAAGGTACTTCAGTTTTATCCGTTGACGGATAAAAATTCCAGAAATGTATTTGTCTTTTAACGGATAATGAATATCCGTTGATAGAGCAATTTTGACTTTCAACGGATAGGAAACATCCGTTGATGGTATAAACTTTGTTAAAAGTCAAATTTGTTCTAGCAACTAATATATTTCAGGCTTCAAATCAAATTGCAATAAGAACATGAATTTTAAGAGTAATTAAGCATACCTAGCTCACTTACTAATCTTGTGAATGTTGATTCATCAAGTGGCTTGGTAAATATGTCTGCAATTTGTTGTTCACTTGGAACAAATGTAGTTCCACTGTACCATTCATGACATGCTCCCTAATGAAGTGGTACTTGATATCAATGTGCTTGGTTTTGAGTGCTTGTACAGGATTCTCTGTTATGGCTATGGCACTTGTGTTGTCACAAAAGATAGGAATTCTATCAACATGAAGTCCATAGTCAAGGAGTTGATTTCTCATCCATAACACTTGAGAGCAGCAACTTCCAGCAGCATATGATTCAGCCTCAGCTGTAGAAGTAGAGACTGAATTTTGCTTTTTGCTAAACCATGATACAAGCTTGTTTCCCAGGAATTGGCAGGAGCCTGTTGTACTTTTCCTGTCTATTTTGCAACCTGCATAGTCTGCATCTGAATAACCAATTAGATCAAAGCCAGATTCTCTAGGATACCAAATACCTAAATTTGGTGTACCCTTGAGATATCTGAAAATCCTTTTGATAGCTATTAAGTGAGACTCCCTAGGATCAGCTTGAAATCTAGCACACAGACATGTAGCAAACATTATATCTGGTCTGCTAGCAGTTAAATATAAAAGTGAACCAACCATGCCTCTATAACTTGTAATGTCCACAGACCTTTCAGTCTTATTTAATTCAAGTTTGGTGGCAGTGGCCATGGGAGTTTTTGCAGATGAACATTCCATTAAGTCAAACTTCTTTAAAAGATCATGAATATATTTAGTTTGACTAATGAAGATTCTATTACTAACTTGTTTAATTTGTAAACCAAGAAAATAGGTTAGTTCTCCCATAAGGCTCATTTCATAATTACTTTGCATTAGCTTAGCAAACTTTTTACAAAGTTTATCATCTTTAGAACCAAATATTATGTCATCTACATAAATTTGAACAAGTATACTAGAGCCATTAACATTTCTAAAGAAGAGAGTTTTATCAACAGTACCTCTAGTGAAGTGATTCTCCAAAAGAAATTTTGATAAGGTTTCATACCAGGCTCTAGGTGCTTGCTTCAGTCCATAGAGTGCTTTCAACAGATAATACACATAGTCTGGAAAATTTGGATCTTCAAATCCTGGAGGTTGACTTACATAGACTTCTTCCTCTAATTTCCCATTTAGAAATGCACTCTTGACATCCATTTGATAGACTTTGAAATTGGCATGAGCTGCATAGGCTAGAAAAATTCTGATGGCTTCAAGTCTTGCAACAGGAGCATATGTCTCATCAAAATCTATTCCCTCTTGCTGAGAATAGCCTTTAGCAACCAATCTGGCTTTATTCCTTATGATAATGCCATTTTCATCCATCTTGTTTCTGAATACCCATTTTGTGTCAATAGGACTCTTGTTCTTTGGTTTGGGTACCAGCTTCCAAACTTGGTTTCTCTCAAATTGGTTTAGCTCTTCCTGCATAGCTAATATCCAATCTGGATCCAATAAGGCTTCTTCCACTTTCTTAGGTTCCTCCTGAGATAGAAAACTACTATACAGACATTCATCTTGAGTAGCTCTTCTTGTTTGCACTTTAGATGATGCATCACCAATGATCAGTTCAAAGGGATGATTCTTGGTCCATTTCCTTTGAAGTGGAAGATGTGCTCTAGATGAGGTGGCCTCTGTATTGTCATGATGTGAGACAGAGTGTTGACTAGTTGAAACTCCCCCTGAGTTGTTGGTCCTTTGCAGGGAACTTGGAGTTCTATCAACTGATGATGTAAATCGATTATCCGTTGATAAACTATGATCAACGGATGCTTCATTTAGTACTTCAACGGATGATACACCATGTCTTTCAACGGATGCAGTATTTTGTGCATTATCCAAGGGCATGTTTTGAATCCCTTTTGAAGTGTTATCTCCATCAGTCTCCTCTTCACTATCATCACAATATATCTCAATGTTGTCAAATTTGAGTCTCTCATATTGTCCCTCATCTGTTAGTCCATCAATCTTTTTATCATCAAACACAACATGCACAGATTCCATAACAATGTTGGTTCTTAGATTGTAGACCCTATAAGATTTTCCAGCTGAATAACCAACAAATATCCCTTCATCAGTCTTTGCATCAAACTTCCCTTTATGGTCAGATTGATTCCTTAGTATAAAGCATTTACATCCAAAGACATGAAGAAAGTTTAGAGTTGGTTTTCTTCTCTTGAACAACTGATAAGGAGTCATGCCTTTAGCTTGATTGATCAAAGAGATATTTTGAGTGAAACAGGCACAATTAACAGCTTCAGCCCAGAAATATGTTGGTAACTTTGATTCTTCAAGCATTGTTCTGGCAGCCTCAATTAAAGATCTGTTCTTTCTTTCAACTACCCCATTTTGCTGAGGTGTTCTTGGAGCTGAGAACTCATGCATGATTCCATTTTCTTCACAGAACAGCCTCATTGATAAATTCTTGAACTCAGTTCCATTGTCACTCCTGATATTCCTAACCTTCAGGTCAGGATGATTATTGACTTGCCTGATGTGATTGATAATGATTTCACTTGCTTCATTCTTTGATCCAAGAAAATAGACCCATGAAAACTTTGAGAAATCATCTACAATCACTAAGCAATATCTTTTTCTTGCAATTGACAATACATTGACTGGTCCAAACAAATCCATATGTAGCAGCTGTAATGGTTCATCAATTGTTGTTTCAAGCTTCTTTTTGAATGATGCTTTCCTTTGTTTGCCTTTCTGACAAGCATCACACAAACCATCCCTTGAGAATTCAACAAGAGGAATTCCTCTTACTAGGTCCTTTTTGACTAGATCATTCATTGTCTTGAAATTCAAATGGGATAGCTTCTTGTGCCATAGCCAACTCTCAACTGAACTTGCTTTGCTGAAGAGACAAGTAATAGATTCTGCATTTGCAGAGTTGAAGTCAGCTAAGTACACATTTCCTTTTCTAACTCCAGTTAGAACCACTTTGTTGTCTTTCTTACTAGTGACAACACAGGCTTCAGAATTGAAGGAAACTGTATTCCCTTTATCACATAGTTGACTGATGCTCAGTAAGTTATGTTTGAGACCATCAACTAATGCAACTTCATCAATGATGACATTCCTTGTTGAAATCAAGCCATATCCCATAGTAAACCCTTTGCTGTCATCTCCAAAGGTTATGCTAGGGCCAGCTCTTTCCTTAAACTCTGTGAGCAGGGAGAAATCTCCTGTCATGTGTCTTGAACAGCCACTGTCCAAGTACCATAGATTTCTTCTATTTCCCTGCACACCATAAAATCAATCAATTTGATTTTGGTACCCAAGTTTCCTTGGGTCCATTCTTGTTAGCCTTTCTCCTAGACTTCATTCCTCCTGCATCTCTAGACTTAGGTAACTTTGAGTCAACCTTGGTCTTGGATGTAGTTGGTTGAGGTGTAGGGTTAGTCACAGAATCATTTAGCACATTTGGAATATGATAAGGCATGGATTGTGCATACATGTTATTCCACATAGGCATATTGTATGGCATTTGAGGCATACTAATTGCATCAAGATAAGGATTGTTAAAATATGGCATGTTTGCAAAATGTGCATAAGGATTCTGTTGAGACATAGTAGGCATAGCATGTAGAGATGATGCAGACATGTTAGGCATGGAAGAGGGTACAGTTATGGGGGTTTTCTTAATAGATTTGCAATTAGCAGATAGATGATTAACACTACTACAATGCACACAGCTTTTTCTAGGAGCATACCTATCAGGTGTGTAATTGTTATGTTTGTTAACACCTACCTTCCCATTTCTGTTAGATTTTCTTTTAGTTTCCTTTTTATCCTCAACCATCTTGAGCCTATTATTTAACTGTTCTAAGGTCATGTGCCCTATATTCACCTTACTGACATCTTTGGATGTGCTTGCTTCTTCTTTAACAAAGTTCTTGGAAGTTGAACCAAACTTTTTGTTGAGTTTCTTGAGATTTTCACTATTAGAAACATCTGCCTGTTTTAATTGAGGAACCTTCAACGGATGCTCATTTTCTTCCTTCAACGGATAACCTTCATCATCCGTTGATTCCACATCCGTTGACAGCCCATCAATTAATTCCAGTTTCTTTTTGTTCTTATCCCAGGCAGTTTCACAGAATGATTCAATTCCTTGGACCTTGGCAATTTGAGCACTAACATCCCTAGATGTTTTCCAGGCTTTAATCACCTCTTGCTCTCTCTTTAATTGATTAGAAAGTATTTCTACTTTCTTAATAGATTCAGCTAGTTCATTCTCAACAGATATACAATGCAGCTTGGTTTTCTCTAGGTCAATCAACTTATCTTCTAACACAGCATTTCTATTACTTAAAAACAGATTGTTCTCTTTAATCCTACTATTTTCTTTAGCAAGAGATTTAAGAGACACACGCAAATGATACAATTCAGTAGACATGTCATTAAAAGCATCATTGCACTCTTCTTTAGTTAGTTGTGTTACATCAGTAGTGATTACCTGAGTTGTTACCTGATTGCTTGATGAACTAACTTCATTTTCCTCAGAATCAGCCATGAGAGCTAAGTTGACATACTCCACATCTTCATTCTCTTCCTCTCCATCAGCTGCCCAATCTTTTTCTTGAGTAATGAAAGCCCTTTCCTTTTACTTGAGCAGATCAAAATATTTCTTCTTGTAATCTACTTGGTCAAATTTCTTCTTTTCAGAAGTTGGCTTTCTGCACTCACTTGCAAAGTGTCCACTTATACCACAATTGAAACACTTGAACTTTGATTTGTCCACCATGTTCTTATGAGGTTTAGTGGCTCTAGTGTTTTTCTTAAACTTCATCTTTGCAAATCTCCTGGACAGAAATGCAAGATGCTCATCAACACTATCAGAGTCATCTTGACTGGAGTTGTCTTCATTCTCAGCAACTTGCTCTTTTTCTTTGCTTGATTCCTGATATCTTGTACCATCTTTGGAGTTTGATGTAGATCTCACAGTTTCTTGTCTGCATTCCCTCTCATTTTCAGCTACTAATGCAACTGAACTTCCTTTCTTTCTCCCCTTCTCCAATACCTCATCCTGTTCCAACTCTAGTTCATAAGTCTTCAAGATTCCATATAATCTTTCAAGAGTGAAGTCCTTATAATCCTGAGAGTTTCTTAAGGAGACAGTCATGGGTTTCCATTCCTTTGGCAAGGATCTTAAGAATTTAAGATTTGAATCCTTCACCTGGTACACTCTACCATACAGCTTCAATCCATTCAACAGCTTTTGGAATCTGTTAAATGTGTCATTTAAAGATTCATTTTCTTCAAAATGAAAATACTCATACTGTTGAATGAGAAGCTGCATCTTGTTCTCTTTTACTTGTTCTGTACCTTCACACAGCAGCTGAACTGTGTCCCAAACCTCTTTGGCAGTTGAGCAATTTATCACATTATCAAACATATCCTTGTCAAGACCATTAAACAAAATGTTCATAGCCTTCTTATCCTTGTGGACTTCTTCTGTGTCTTCCATTGTCCATTCTGCTCTAGGTTTTGGAATGGATTGACCAACAGCAATTGTGGCCGTAGCAACTGTGGCTACTTTGTGGGGAATGTGAGGACCATTCTCAATACAGTTTACATAACCTTCATCTTGGGAGAGTAGATGAAGGTGCATTTTCACCTTCCAGTGGTGATAACTGTCTCTGTCAAGAACTGGGATTTTTACTCCAATATCCTTCTTACTCATCTTTGTTAGATTCCAAGATCTTTAAACTCTTTGTTTGTCAAGAGCCTGCTCTGATACCAATTGTTATTCCTAGTGAACTAACAATGAGATTTACAGAAGGGGGGTTGAATGTAAATCTCAAAACTTTTTCAAGTTTTGAGTAGTTTATAAAGACTGTGTGTTCAAGATGAACAAGTGTGTGAATTGCTTTAAGCTGATACAGACAGATATATATTCAAACACAAATGTAAAGAACACAATAAACCTTTAAAAACTTTTCTGGTGGATTTGTTGTTCCACCAGAGATGGTATTTCAGAAATTCTGTGATCTAAGAATTTGATCACAGCTGCATCCTAGTACAAACTAGATAATTTTTCTCTCAAGATTTTTCTAAACAGCTCTGGAAAAATTCTTATCTAATTACTAGCTACTACTTGGTTTATATATTACCAAGTTTACAAGTGAAGACAAGGATAAAAATATAATAATAAAATAAGTTCTCCACTTGTTTCTTCTCCATATCACTCAAGTACTTTGTTGACTATTGCCTCTTTGTACTAGAGTAGAACGGCTGCTTATTCTGATGTTCCTGAAATTAGGCTGCCACATTTCAGTTATCTCTGTTCACCCACGTGCCTCTGTTTGTAGGTACAACTACCACTTATCAACGGTTAATCAACAGAACATCCGTTGAAGCTTTCATCCGTTGATGCACTCATCCGTTGAAGGATGTTATCCGTTGAAGCTTTAGAGACATCCGTTGAAGCTTAGCTTCTCATCCGTTGAAGGTCTTTAAGTCATCCGTTGATACCACTTCATTTATACAAAATTACAAGGCATGAAATATTTACAATTGGCCTTCCTATCTGCATATCTTCTAGTAGTCAACATGACTCATAGTTTCTCTCAACTTCTAAGAATTACATCTTAAATACAGAGACTGAAATATGCTACAACACTAGACTTATTTCTAAGTAAAGCTACACCATCAACGGATAGCCAAAGTGGTCTTATCCGTTGAGGCTACAGACACTGAATTTCTACTTAAGTGTTTTGTTAAACATATCATCAAACTAATGCACATATATTCCTAACAGTTCTTCTCACAGGGATTGCAGGTGAATATAGTTGCCCTCTTGTGTGTGGGAAATATATCATATGCTCAAGCGAACAGTTCAGTTGTCCTGAATCAGGCAATAATGCAATCCGAAATCATAGACAAGTAGAAGAATAGTATCCTGGCCTTGGTTCTGATGAACTTTGCAGATTGCTTAGAAGAATGCAATAATGCAATCCGAAATCATAGACAAGTAGAAGAATGCTATGCCAAAATTGCTTAGAATTTTTTTACCGACGATTTGGTTAATGGTTAATGAGTCTCGTTAACAGAATTTGGAAATCAATCACATGCATTAGTGTTTGTATTAGTACTTTTGGTATATGGAATGTGAATCTGAGTTGGGTAAATCATATCATCCCCGTCCGTTGGCATTCATATCATTTAACTTCATATCTACTCATATTCTCAGAAATTGGAACATCAATCACATGTATTAGTGTTTTTTAGCTAATCATTAGTGCTTGTATTAGTACTTTTTGTATATGGGACGTGAATCTTATTTTTCGAATAAATCATCCCCGGATATTCATTTAATTCAAATTCACATCAACCCATATGCCTCTAAAGAGAATCTTATTTAAATTTCTAACACTTCACTCAAGAGTTAGAGAATATAGGGGGTGGCACGGAGTCAAACATGAATCTCCCACCTAAGCTCTGATTCGAAAATCTCAAAATATAAGAGAAAGATTTTACAAGTATCTTAAACTAATATTTTAACAAGGTGATCAAATTTTATCTCCGTGTTCGAGTATGTCATACGATAAATTAGATGGATAATTTATAATTTTTAAGAAAAAGGATATATACGGTTCCAAATTTTGATTACGAGTGACTCAAATAGTTTTGCTATCAAAACTGCTAGAAAATATATTTTCAAAATAATATTTGATTTATATTAGTGTAGGCTAACAAATATTTTGCTGGACAGGCCCTGCTCAAGAACTACTCTGAACACGGGGAAATAGAATCTGCAGGCCTAATTGCCTTGGTCCCCTGTTATCACTTGTCTTCGTCCCAGTACCACATATTAGTAATCTAAACTTAGCCTCTGAACAGAGCCATGACCCCATTTTCACGTGCACCGTCCATGAGAAACGTGTTTTTTACAAAGCTGATGTAGTGCCCCTACAGGTAAAAAAACAAAGCTGATGTAGATTGTAACAGCACCCCACAGGTAATCATAGTTTCGGCACCAATGCGGCAATGCGTGTTGGTGTTTGTCGACTTCAACTTACTCCCTCCGTGCCAACAGGTTTTATACGTTCACTATTTGCACGTATTTTGAGACTTCCATAAGGTATAGTTTCATAATGTATTTTTTTTAAAAAAAATTGAATAAAAGTTTAAACCTAAAACTTTTCTATAACAATAGAGCTTGTTAAATTTGACATATGAAAAATATAACAAAGTTTTCTATATTTGCCGTATGAGAATTACAGCTCGCTATATTTGACATGTGAGGATTAAATCATATCGATTTCAACAGTATACCCGCAATAGTTAACATGACTAAGGTCTACTTATAGAGGTTTCTACTTGTTTCACTTCCATTCTGTATTCACTTTTGTGTGGAGTTGATGGCTTTCAACTTAGTTTCAACTTGCCTTGTTTTCTTGATTTTGTTCATTCTTGAATCTCCGAGCATAATATGTGCTCAGCCATTTGATTATCCAACAGCAAAACTATCTACTTCATGGACTAATCATCCTTCTGCTCCACATTCTGTCCAGTTTGGTGATGGATCAACTGTGAGAGCCATTCTTTTACGCGGTACATTAGGCCAAAGATTTGCTTGTGGCTTCTATTGTAATGGCAAATGTGACTCTTACCTTTTCGCCATCTTTCTTGTTCAAACAAACAGTGCCTCACTTATTGTATCCTCTAGTGCATCATTCCCACAAGTTGTTTGGTCAGCCAACCGAGACCATCCTGTTAAAATCAACGCAACTTTGAAGCTCACCTCAGATGGTGATTTGGTGTTGCGAGACGCTGATGGTTCTGTAGCTTGGTCTTCTGGAACTGCTGGTAAATCCGTTGATAGTTTGAGCTTAACCAACACTGGAAATCTAGTACTTTTAAATAAACGCAAAGCGGTGGTGTGGCAATCTTTTGATCATCCAACGGACGCTTTAGTTCCAGGACAGACACTCTCAGAAGGGCAGAAACTGATTTCAAGTGTTTCCAAGACAAATAGTAAAGTTGGCATATACTCTTTTTTTGTGACTAATGAAGGAGTATTTGCTTATATACAATCCAATCCTTCTCAGGACTATTACGTTAATTATGTAACTACTTCATATCAGAGTAAAAAGCCAAGTTATGTCAAGTTCCTGAATGGAAGCCTCGGTATTTATCCACACTCCTGGAAAGAGGCGCCACTGGAAATATTTGCTATTCCACCAACATCATCAGTACAGTACATGAGACTAGAATTCGACGGGCATCTGAGAGTATACGAATGGAAACAGAAGTGGGAGGTCATAGCAGATCTTCTCACAGGGTTCTCAGGGGAATGTGGTTACCCTCTTGCATGCGGAAAATATAGCATATGCTCAAAGGGGCAATGTAGTTGTCCTGGATCAAGCAGCAGTGGAGTCGGATATTTCAAACAAGTGCAACCAAAGTATCCTAAGCTTGGTTGTGCTGAAATAACTCCTCTCAATTGTGCAGCTTCAAAATATCAGGATTTTGTAGAGTTAAAGGATATTACATACTTTACAAATAACTACACCATTGGCAATGTTGATGTGAAAAAGTGCAAGGGTGCTTGTTTGAAGGATTGTTCCTGTAAGGCAGCTGTATTTCGTACTGGATCGGATCCTCCGTCAAGGGAATGTTTATTATTGTCTGAGGTATTTTCATTGCTCGTCGATGATCCGAAAGATACAGAACACAACTCAACTGTGTATCTCAAGGTGCAAAAGAAGGCCATCAAGTGACATGGTCTTCATTGCTAAGGCTTCTTACACCTAATCCCAATCCCTAAAAAGAGCAAAATCCTATAAATAAAAGTATTGCTGTATTTCTACTAATAAGTTACTTAATAAATAAGTGAAATGTATGTTTTGTTCGGTGATTAAGTAAATAACTTTCCACTAATTGTTTGTGTCATTTCATTTCTTGTACATATGTTCAATTTAAGAGTTTGCGGGAGAATAGTAATTTGAGCAATTTAGTGCAACATTACCAAGTGAATAAATGAATTTAAAAAGTTAAGCAGTAAGTGGCAGAAACTAATTGCAAGTGTTTCTAAGACGAACACTGGTGTTGGTTTATACTCTCATTGTGAATGATAAAGCTTACGAGCAATCCAGTCCTCCTTAAGTGAAATTATTATGTTTCAAGTACAGAGAAGAGTAAAAAGACAAATTAAGTAAATTTCTTGAATGGAAGTCTTAGTATTTATTCACATTCATCGGAGAAAAAAGGGCCATATCAACATTTAGCATTCCATTAGCATCATCAGTACAGTACATGAGACTAGAATTTGACGGACACTTGAGAGTATACGGAAGTGGGAAGTTACAGCCGATCATCTCACAGGGATTGCAGGTGAATGTGGTTACCCTCTTGTGTGTGGGAGATATAGTATTTGCTCAAACAGACAATGTAGTTATCCTGGATCAAGCAGTAGTGGAACCCGATATTTTAGACATGTAAAAGAAAAGCATCCTAACCTTGGTTGTACAGCAATAACTCATCTCAGTTGTTTAGCTTCAAAATATCAGGCTTTTCTAGAGCTCAAGAATGTTACTTACTTTACATTCAAGTATTCAACTCCAGCATTGCTAATGTCGACGTCAACTAGTGTAAGAGTGCTTGTTTGAAGGATTGTTCCTGTAAAGCAGCTAAATTTCAGTATGGATTGGATCCCGTGAAAGGGGATTGCTCACTACTGTCCAATGTCTTGTCTTTGATGGACCTTGATCCAAACGAGTTCGGCCATTATTCAAGTGTGTATCTCGAAGTGCAGAACATACACAAGTGACCTGGCTATGTCTTAACTCTTCCCAATTCGTTATCTGTTCTTACTGCCAATAAAGTTTTGCAAAGAGTAAGAAAAAATGTCTTTCTATAACAAATTGTTTTGTCATCTCCATAGCTTACATAAATCTGTCGAAAAATGTCACATAAATAATGTATATATTATGTTTTATCAAGATTACTTTATTTAGTACTCTATGACAACAATCTGTACTGACACCAGAGTTGAATACGATATAGACCATAAAAGCGCATCTCCAGAAATACTACTAAATGCACCATTTTTTGTCTTTCGTTGAACAAAGCCGAGACACTCTCTCGTGCATGCACCATCCCTATAAATAATAAAGCCATTATGATAATTCTAGTATGCGGAATATATGTTCTGAACGGGGGAAGATAGAACTATTGTATGATTTTTATCTTATCCCCTATGTTCGTCTGTCAGGTAAATTGTATGATGTGCAAATGGCAACTGTGCAAGGTTTAGCCTATCGTATATCTCTCGTGCTTGATAAACAAAGGTGCGGGTTCGAGGCTCATTGCAGGCAAATGTGTTCGTGAGTGTTTAAATTTCAAACGAGAACTGTATCTGGATTGGATTGGGATACATCTGATTACCAAGACATGTGGATTTAGTAGAAAAGAAAACAGGATAGTAAAATGCACCAAGCATGCTGTGTGCGCCTTGAAAACTGTGAGCAACATTTGCATATTTAAATTTTTATTGTTCAACAAGTGAACTGAATCAAAATCAGTGTACTAGAGAGTTGAAGAAAAGACACTAGTTTCGCTATAAATTTGTGTAAACCCTATGTTCATTGATCATATTGTTCAACATGGGCGTCAACTTTGTTTCAAGTGTTCTCATTCTTTCCTTTATATTCTTCATTTTTCACTCTCAAAATCTGATATCTGCTCAACCATATGATTATCCAACAGCAAAGCTCTCTACTTCATGGTTCAATCATCTTTCTGCTCCTCCACATACCGTTCACTTTGGTGATGGTTCAATTGTAACACCGGTTCTTTTAAGAGGAACATTAGGCCAGAGATTTGCTTGTGGCTTCTACTGTAATGGAAAATGTGACTCTTACCTTTTCGCCATCTTTCTTGTTCAAACAAACAGCATTTCCCATATTGTATCCCCTACTGTTTCATTTCCGCAAGTTGTTTGGTCAGCTAATCGAGACCATCCTGTTAAAATCAACGCGACTTTGCAGCTCACCTCAGAAGGTGATTTGGTCTTGCGAGATGCTGATGGTTCTGTAGCTTGGTCTTCTAAAACTGCTGGAAAATCTGTTGCTGGTTTAAACTTAACTGACACGGGAAATCTTATACTTTTCAACAAACAAAAGGCAGTGGTTTGGCAATCTTTTGATCATCCAACGGATGCTTTGGTTCCGGGACAGAAGCTTGTGGAAGGGCAGAAGCTAATTGCAAGTGTTTCCAAGACCAATAGTAGAGTTGGTTTATACTCTCTTGTAGTAAATGATAGAGGTATATTTGCTTATATCCAATCCACTCCTCAACCATACTATGACTTTTATCTTTCTGGTGTGGAGAAGAGTAACAAGCCAAATTATGTGAAGTTCCTAAATGGAAGCCTGAATTTTTATTTACACACGTCAGAGCCAAGCGAGCCAACTCATACCATTCATATTCCACCAGCATCATCAGAGCAGTACATGAGACTAGAATCAGACGGGCATTTGAGAGTATATGAATGGAAATACAAATGGGAAGTTTCAGCAGATGTTCTTACAGGGTTTTCAGGTGATTGTGGTTACCCTCTTGTGTGTGGGAAATATGGTATATGCTCGAACGGACAATGTAGTTGTCCTGGATCAAGCAGTAGCACTGTGAGATATTTTCGACAAGTCAAAGAAAAGTATCCTAATCTCGGCTGTGCTGAAATAACCCCCCTGAAGTGTTCAACTTCAAAATATCAGAGTTTTATAGAGCTCAAAGATGTGGCGTACTTCACATTTAACTTTAGCATTGCTAACACTAATGTGAACAAGTGTAAGAGCAGTTGTTTGAAGGATTGTTCTTGTAAAGCAGCAATATTTCGTCATGGATGGGGTTCTAAGCAAGGTGAGTGTTTTCTACTGTCTGAGGTCTTTTCTTTAATGGACCATGATTCGGAAAAGAAGCACTATAACTCAACTGTGTATCTCAAGGTGCAGAAGAATAGCATCAAGAGATCTGCCTTCATCAACTGAAGCTTCGGATTAGAGCAATATTTTCTAAAGATCATAAAAGTTCAATAAATTTGTCGAAAAATGATCATGTCACATAATTATCACTATCTGTACTTTTCTATTGTAATTGTGTCATACAATGTTTTGTGATCAATGAGGTTGAGCAAAGACATTCTACTACTAATTGTTGGGGTATTCTCAGAGGCTTATATGTGTCTGCTAATTTCTGGTGACAATGTTTCAAATGTTCAAGTTTTAGCGCTGGCAGAATGAGTTGGTGTTCAAATGTATGTAGTGCAGATTGGTATTCAAAGATCCGAGTACATGCTAATTGGAGCTCTGCCCGAAACTCCAAAACTCGACCCGGCGTAGCTCTGATCTCGTTTAAAATTTACATATAAATTATATTTAAAATTTATTTTCATTATCTAAAAATCAAATTTTAATAAAAAAATTGTGTGTTGAGCTCACGAGGCAAATCAGCTCGTCTATTAAACTAGCCGAGTTCGTTCAAATTTCAGCTTGTTTGACTTAAACGAGCGACCCGATTCATTCAGTTTAGCGACCCCACATTTTCAATTTCAGTTAAAACTTAAAAAACTCCAGAAAAGTACCCGTCGAATATAAGCCAGCTCTTGCTATATATTTGTCAAGAAAAGCCCAAAGACCAAGAGCTTGGTTTTTAGGACTCTTGTAAATCCAGGCCTACCAATCTGCATTTGGGCCTAATTGTCCACCACTCGATGGTTGAAATGTTTGTCTTGATAATTTTGTAAATCAGATTGTACAAGAATCAAGTTCATGGTTAAGACTAAGACAAATATAAAAAATTCCATTGTCAATACACCAAAAGAAAAGTCCTCTGGTTACTCTAAAATTTTGCCACAAATATATTGAAATGTCTCTTCCAAAAATTTGTAAAATAGATTGTATGGGTGCATTTTATTTTAATTTTAGAAATAATGGTCGAAGTTTTAATAATTATATTAAAATTTTAAATCATTATTACTAATTGTCTTTTCTCGTAAGATTTTCCTTACAAACATTTTTATGATGAAATAATTATAAAATTTTCTTAACATTAAGTTTTTATGGCCGGGAAGTTTTAACTTACCTAATAAACTAATCAATCAAATAAACAAATGAAAATTACTAGAATAGATTAGTCAAATAATTTTAATTTTATAATGGGTTATTAAAAATACAAATATTTAAGTTTTTGTCCAATTTTGGTATCTTTTAAAAAAAAATTGCGGAAATAGAGTTTTGAGCCAAAATCAGCCACAATGTAACTCCTTTTTTCATTTGTTGAAAATAATTGAAGCTTTTTTAAAGGCTACTTTTAAATTAAGTAGTTCAATTTGTTAATTAATGTATCACGCGACCCAATGATTTTAATTTTTAAATTTTGAAATTGTATTTGTGGTTATTGATTTACAATTACGGTTGCAATTTTATATAATGCGTTATTTCAAAAAAATCACAAATGTTGTACTTCTTCATATTTTTATAAAAAGAATTGTATTTTAACAAAATACATAAAAAGACTTATGTTTGCAAAAAAATATAATAGGGAATTTATCAGGAATATCCATATTTTCAAGATTATTTTTAAAAAACATTAAAAGTTGTAAATGAGGTTGCAGAGGGGTTCCTCGAAATTATAATTGAGATTGCAAATGTTTATGTTAATGTTGGAATGTATTTTTAAAAATATATTCCGCAATTTAAATATATTTTTAAAAAAACCCAAATTTATGACCTTCACTATTTTATTATGAATAATTACAGAGATCCCAAATTAATAACCAAAATTAATCTCAAATGCTGCATATATTTTGATCTACTTGGTTAAGAATCAAATAATAATCAAGTCGTACATTCACATATATCCTTTACAATTTGTGATACCTTTCATTTCATCCAATTTCCAAACCACCGGGAGGTTTCCGCTTCAAATGCTTCTTTTTACGGTAAATAATTTGCTGCAACAATGGTACACAGTATACTCCTGTAGGGAGTACCAAGTACTAACTAGGCAACGACCAAGGATTTAACAAGACATGGAGGGAAAGAGTATTTGACAGAAAGGCCAAATTGTTTGCTTTTTTCTTGAAAATCAGTGAAACTGCAGGCTGCCCAATGATTAAATCAGCCACTAAACAAGCCAGTCACAGAATGCATAAATCATGGTAGTACGATACACTCAATTTTTTTCTGCTAATTTGTACCAAGCACTCGATCATTCTACAAATTTTGCTGCCACACATCAATATATACCACAAAATGTGCTTTTGAATGCAGGATACATATTTAGCACAAAATAGAAAACGCGCGGAGATTTATTCAAAAAATGTTAATCAACCCGCAAAACCTTTAATCAATTTGAATTTCTTGGTGAAGATCTTACACCGCTAGATAAACCTAGTTGTTAACATAACATGCATAATATTAGTATAATTGGATAGTTCTATTATTGTAAGAGAAAATAGAATCTAAAAATCACAAACCCCCCCAATGAAAATTTTCCTATCATTATGTCTCATTCATAATATTTAAATATTAATTTTTAAAATTCAATCATAATCACGTAAATATCATGTAAAATTAAGCAAGTATGCAATTTTAAAATAGTTTTGTTATTTGGATTCGTCGTTTATAATAAAAAATAATCGTTCTATATCTAACATTAACATTATATAAGAAAATAAAATCAATACTATACCCCTTACATTAGTATAAAAGAAAGTTACAATTATATTTTGACTTAATATTTAAATCTGTAAGAAAATTGGATTGTAAAAAAATATTCGATAAATGTGATTTTAGGTTCGTGCTAATAGAAAAGTAATCTATGGTAATATTTAGAAACTCTTGGTTTCATTGTTAAATTATTTTATTTTAATACTCTATTTTTTGATAGATCCTTTATTATAATTTCGTTAACCTCTTATATTCTATCGAGATTGAGAACAAGGTTTATTATAATAAAATCGTACTTTTATTTTTTATTTATTTATTTTTATCATCATTTTTTTCATAGATAACCAGCAGCCGCTGTCCTTCGGGTGCGCATGTTATTCGCTAAACACGCGCTACTAATACACGCAAGTATACGAGTTCGCAAGTAGTATAGAATCTTTTCTAGTTCGTTCCCACAGAGACTGTATTGGTTAACTAATTAATTCACACACTTAATCAACAATGTATGGTTATTATTCAATGCTAAGACGATAACTAATTGTGGTTGTTTATAACTAAGAATTAAACTAATAATTATAACTACGAAAATAAGATTGATTGAATTAATAATTATGACAAGCATGAGATTCTAACTTCGTTAAATACTTCATTCAATAGCCTTATTGATCTTAACCTTAGCATGCAATGGTGATGACACTAATCAGGTAACACGAAACTGATAAACGCCAAATTTCGTTGTGCGAGTACCATACTACCAGACATCCACAAAAGAGATAGAAGCTGAATAGACACCAATTATATTGAGACCCTATATGTCTGTAGAATTTGACAACATAGCGGTTTAAACACAAGTTATCTATCTTGATTACACAGGGCAAGTAAGATGGTTAAAATTACCTACGAATCATGCATAACAATACATGAACCTATGCTAGTATGGTAAGTTCTAAATCCTTAAATTCACTTTCGCTTCATTAAGAATTAACAATGTATCTTATAAGTTCGCGACGCTCATAAGACGAATACGCACAACCAATACTTGGATATCATATAATCACCACATACTAATGCATCAAACAATTTAACTAAAGAAATCCATAAATAATTCCGCTAGAACCCCACGATAACGATTAGCCCATAATCGGACTCATCATCAACGTGGGTTACGATGAAAGCATGGTATATAAAAACGTAGTCTTTATAACGAATAAATAAAAACAAATACAAACAAGAGTATAGGTTCAACAAAACAAGAAACGAGCATCTAAGATTACAACTCAAAACAAAGATTCACAAGAATAAACTAGATCGTCTTCGCCTTTGTTGAATTGTGCTATAGGTCTCTTGTTGTCTTCTCCTTGTGCTCTGGTAAGTCTCCTTATTAAAAAACGATCTTGAGTTATCAATATATAGCAGTCCAATCAGCCCAGGAGTCCAGAAAATAGAATTGCAATAGAATCAGGATTTTATTATCCCGACACGGCGCGGCCGCGCACCGCGCGCTTCATCAGTGCGGGCGCGCTGGTCTTCTGCCAAAATTGACTTCTTCCATTTTTTCTTGCAGATTCGATCCGGTCTTCGCGAGCTTTTATTCCAACACCACCTAGACACTATATTAGTACCAAAACAATGCTAATTCACCTGATTACCTAGATAATGCCTGAAATGCAAAAACACTAGAAAACACGTTAAAACACTTAACAACTTGAGTACAAATGCACCAATCCAAAGCTTATTAGAGTATTATAAAGTGTCATAAATGCCATTCAACATACCCCAAACTTGAATCGATGCTTGTCCTCAAGCATAAACAGACTCAAAGAACTAGAAATAAAAATTCATGAATGCAACTATTATGAATGTAATGATCCCCATAGAGTAACTAAACCAACCAATAAGCAACACCTCAGCAAATGCAATTATTCGCATAAGGATCACTCAAATCTCTCAAATCAACCTACAAACCAGAGACGTGCGTGTGTGCACATGCTTACAGATATACTATTGCTATTATATCGGCAATCATGACTCATTACTTATCAAAACAATCGCAAGTCTATAAATAGAATGAAAGTTAGACTCAAAATAACTTATAACACTTCAATTCTTATATCAGAGTTTTTATGGATTCATGTTTTTATTCACAATAACACAACACAAGTATACTTATTTGATCGTGCAATGAGTGAGGTCCACAAAAGACTTATACAATAGTACCCATGTAGCGAGCGTTAGGTTAGCAAATTCCAGACTATAAAAGCCTTAGGTCACTAGGCACAAAGTCTCCTAAGAACTTAATAACTCGAGTACTAAAGAGCCCACTCGAGATTAATTACACATAACTCTTATTCTTTTTTCTTTTTTTCTTTTTTTATTTTTTCACAAATTGTTGAACGAGTGCGTTTCGCTCCATCTCCCTCAACCCTAGACTACTCATATAAATATGAGCCGGCTACTAGCCATTTGACACCTAGCCACATAACTAGCAATGAAATCCAATTTCTCCAATTTTTAAATATCCATGTCTTTTATTATTAAGAGAATACCCTAAATTCCAAATATAAATAAACGATTAAACCTCGATAATCAAACAAATCATGACTATAATCTAGCACTCTAGAAACCTATAAGACTTAGTGAAATACAAGTGTCTCTAGCATGCAAATCAATCTAAAAAGACTCAATATCACCAAACACGACATCACTACACTAGCATCAATATCACAAGTTAATCGGAAAATTATCTAAGGGATCATGTTATAATGCAAGTGCATGAAACTACATGAACAAAATATCATAAATCTACCAAAAATAATTAAAAAAAACTACATGGCAAAATATGCAACTATATGAAATAAAACTATCATGAATATGCAAACTATATGAGACTTACACAAACTATATTCCTTCAACTACTACCCCCAAACTTAAAATATTCACTGTCCTCAGTGAAGGTAATAGTAAGGAATCAGGCATACCTATTGTGAATCAGAATCCTCACCCTCAACGGGTGGAGTGTCAGGCGTGTCTGGAGGCGGATACACTGAATCTTCACCAAAAATTGGCCACTGGATGTCAACACCGATGGATCTAAAAGCTGTCCCAAGTGTCTGGGTGAGATCGTGTGCAAACTGACTGTGGATATCGTGCATCGCATCCATCCTCCTCGCGAGAGGCCTATACTGCGTCGAACTTAAACAAGCTTCCATCTCTGCTCCTGCTGCCTCATGTTGTTGCTGCTGCGACGAACCAGCCTCCTCTCCATATTGAGCTCTCAAAGCTGCTCTACGGGCATGTTGAGAACCTCCTGCTATAGCTGCCTCCATAGGCACACCACCTGGAAAATGATCATATGAATAACCAAGCCCCTTAGGATCGGGCTTCCCTCCTTACCACTCCTGCATGCTCTGCAGTGTAGAACTATTAATAGGAGCACTAGGAAGCTGAAACTGCTCATGTGCTGGCCAATGAACTCCAACCACCACGCACAACTTCGTCACAACTGACGCGTACTGAATAACACCTGTAGTACCTCCCCTCAAAAATCTCAAAATCCCCTGATATATCACCATCCCCAAGTAAATGTAATCACCATGCAGAATACCCCACAGCAGACGAACACGCTCCACAGTAATCTCATGCACATGCGAAGATGGCATGATGTTAACACAAATAAATGAGTTCCAAGCCCATGTAAACATGTTCATGCACGACGTCGGGAACCGGGAACGTGGAGTAATCAGTAGTGCCCCTCTTGAACTTCCAATGAGTCTCAGGCACACGGAGAGTAGCAACGATGAGATCCAAATCAAAGTCCTCCGGAGTTTTATCGTTTCACGTGTCCTGACCCACCTTCCTTGCGGGTTGCTCAATCACTGCCCTGATAGTATCAGCACTGTACTCTAAAGTCCTCCCCCTTACCACCATGAACTCATTCTTCCCCGCCTTGGCATTTACATAGAACTCTCACATAACACTCATAGGCACAACAGCGGTGCCTCACAAAAAGAAACCCAGCCCATCTCGAGAATCATCTCTAACAACTTACCATCCTTCCCTGATGGCAGAAAACCTCTCTCCTTAGCAATAGGCTTCGAGAGAAGCCTCGTGTACTCCTCCTCAGCCTCGGGAGTAGAAAACCTGGGCCTCACACCACCCGCTGATGAAGAATCGATGGTTCTGCTGTCAACTTATGTTCTTTGTCTCTTCGGTGCCATCGAGATTGAAAAAGAGAGAATAAAATCTTAAGTGTTTAGAGAGAATTTATGTTTGAGAGTTTGTGAATTGGTGGAGAAGTTGTGTGTAAGTGTATTTATTTATAGGTGGAGAGGTATGGATTCTATGAGGTATAAAAGTGGGAATTGATTATGGGAATCGTGTGAATAATGTAATTGATTAGGAGAGGGAATTAAGGGATGTGGAAGAGTAAAAATCGGGTTGAAATTGATTTTGGAGTAAAAGTTCCGATTATACGCGGCCCGCGCGGCCGCGCCCAGCTTCAGTAGTTGGCCCTGAATTTTTTTCTTTTTCTCGTTGTTGGTGAGACTACGTAGATGTATGAACAGTTACGTGATAACTCAACACAATAACAACACTAGAACATGACATGTTAATAATACTACGTCTACACAAGAAATCAGGTTAATGAAGTCAAGGCAAATACAAAGAATCAGAAGATTAGAAGAAAGTCTGAAGTCTGTCTACAGGTCACTGAAAGAAGTTCATTAATATGATCATGCCTCGGTGAAGAACAAAGGTTAAAGACTTTCAAGGTTTCAGAAATGTTGAAGATTCAGTATACAAGTGCTACCGGAAGATTTCAGTGTATTGGCATTGATTGTTGATAGCAGTGTTCGAAGCATAGGAAACTGAAGAATTGAAGACAGGGTATAGACAGAGGTTAATGAAGACATTTTCTAAAGTACCAAAAAGGATTCCAGTAAAAGTACAGTTGTTTATTGACAGTCAGTGTCTGAAGCAATAAAGTTGAGGCAAGCTTAACAATGTAATCAAGGCTATAATACGAATACCTGAATCGGGGTTAGTCGTCTGTGAACCAGACCAGTTGCACTAGGCGTCAACAGCTCGTGAAAGGAATCTGGGTATTATTTATAGAATGATTGTTAAGTTGAAGAACGTACTTGGATTGAACGTTTATCTGTTAAAGTACGAGAAGAGGTGCGCGGGGTATACAGCTAAACAACTCAGGGGGCTGGCGAAGCTTAAAGTTTAATTGTTAAATTAAATAAATTATTTAATGGACTTTAATATGATTTATTTAAATAAATTTAAAATAATTTATCTTATAAACTTTAAATAAGTTTATTTTATAAATCTAAATTAGTTTATTTATATAAGTTATATTTAAGTTAATTATATAAATTAATTTAGTTTCAATTTAAACTTAAAAAGGAAAAACAAAAAAAAAGAGAAAAGAAAAAAAGAAAAGAAAAATAAAAGAAAAAGGAAACAAGAATAGGAAAAACAAAAAGAAAACAAAAGAAAAAGAAAATAGAAAAAGAAAATAGAAATCAAAAGAAAAAGAAATGAATAAACAAAAGTAGCCAGGGAGGGGCATTGTCGCCACATGAGAGGTTGTTGGTTTATATGTTTAAGTACATAAACATATATTTGGTAGAACCTTGTCGCCACAGAGCCAATCTCCAAGGTGTCGCCACAGAGCACAGCTACCTGATCTAGTTTTCTAAGGCAAGGTTCCCCCTGTGGTCGTCACAAGGGAGTTAGAATAATAATCACAGGAGATTCCCCCTCCCCCTTTGTCGCCATACAAATCAAGCAGCCTCCTGTACTCCTTATCGCCATACAGCTCCTATCGCCACAGAAAAGAAAAGTCGTCGCCACAGAAGTACTCAATTATTAGCCACACATTTTATTGATAATGTCTACATTTTGCAGCAGAAGATATTGAGCCATTCATTTTATTTTCTGTTCATCTTATCTCCCAAGAGAGTAATGAAATGGCAGCGGAGATTTACTGAGGAGTTCAAACTACTTGAATATCCATTTAACTTCTCACCGGAGTAACGTTATAATGCCCGATTTATCTCTTGTATATTCTTAGGGGCATTATAATCGTTACCCGGTAATTAAATCCTAGTACAAACAAAAGCTAGATTACTCTATAGGATTTGATTTGTAAATCTTTGTAAAAGTTAGGAACTTTGTTGTTCTTAGATTATAGCAGGTTAATTTATTTACCGGAGTGTAGCAACACACTCGATGATTTATATACGAATATATATTTCCCCGAATATCTTGTATTCCTCGTTTTTATCGTTCCAAACACTATTCCTCTCAAGAACACGAAACACTAACCGAGCACTAAATATTTTATCCGCTAAAGATTTGAAAGAATTTTTAATTTAGTGATTATCGTATTCAACCCCCCCTTCTACGATAATTCGGGACCTAACAATTGGTATCAGAGTTTACTGATTGATACACAAATCAGGATCCTTAAATAAATTTATTTTATTAATTTGAATTTACATTAATTTATTTTATAAATTTGATTTAGGAAATTTATTTTATAAATTTATTTTAAATGAGTTTATTATTTAAACTTGGATAAGTTTATGTTTTAAACTTAATTTAAATAAATTTATTTTATAAATTTGATTTAAATTAATTTATAAATTTAAATTATAGTAAATAAGAATTTTTAATTTAGATTAATTTTGTGATTCATTTTCAGAATGATTAAGCTGCCATTTCATTTGTTTGTTCTCGGAATGTATAAGGGGGCTGCCATTTTTCTATGTTTACTTTGGTGCCGCCCCGAGATGTGCTCACAGATAGAGCTGGCCAAATGTGCGGGTTTGAACCGCACATTCGGGACCGGTTCGTACGGAAACCGTAAAAAATTCGGACCGTACCGGGCCGGTTCAAACCCGCCCAACTCGCTAAATTACATGAACCGAATACGAATTGTAAATTCATGAACCAGGAACCGCACGAACCCGAACAGCCCGCACGAGCCAAGCCCGCACGAGCCGCACGAGTCACTCAACCCGCACAGCCCGCACGAGCCCGCACGGCCCACACGTAACTGTGCTTACGCGCCAACACTTCTCCTCCCTCCCTGCTGCTTCTGCCTTCTCCTCCCTCCCTGCTGCTTCTGCCGTGCCTGCTGTGACTGTAATTTTTAAAACAAATATTTTTTAATGTAATTTTTTTTTAGAACAAATATTTAATGTAATTTTTTTTAAGTTTTAATATCATTTGATTTGTAATTTTTTAATGTTTGATACGGTTTGTTCCGTTTTAATTAGTGAATATTGGCTGCAGAGCATGTGTTTAATTAGTGAATATTGGCTGCCAATTCAAAGCTTTTGGCAGACTAATGTTTCTAAAGGTTCAGCGCACGCACAAGTGCACGCGCGGAGAAAGATTGCACATCAATTAACACAGCAGAGCAGCTCAGCAGTGTATTCACGCGCAAGATACATGTTGCGCTGTACAAGTCACCACACAAAGTTGGTTTGTTGTCGCCACAGAACTTAAGGCAGGATTTACTAAAGTAAATAGTAGTGATCGCCACAGCCGTCCTTGCACAATACAGAAACCTGTAGTCGCACAGAGATATAGAAAGAAAATTCCGAGTCGTCGTAGAACACTTAAATAGTTTTTGTTACTCCTTAGTTTTTATTTCTGATTTATTTATTTTTTCATAAAATTTAAAATTTTTTAAATTTAATTTTTTCTTAAATAATAATTTATATTTTATTTAATTTTTAAGAAAATTCGAAATTCTTAAAAATTAGATTCTGTGTAATTATCTATTTTTGACTAATTTATTTTCTAAGAAAATTAAAAATATTGGAAATTTAAATTTCTCTTAAATATTAAATTAAGTTTACTCAAGTATTGGCAGACTCAGGATTCCTCCAGGCTTTTAAAAGTGGATTTTAATCTTTCGAAGAAAACGAAAACCATGTGTTATTCAGACGAAAATTATAGATAATGGTTTTCTTACTCCAATGGAACTGATTTCAAGACCTACAGACGAAAATTGTGGATCTTCCTCAAAGGCTTACTCCATAGGATACCAGTGAGTTTTCAGACGCAGGGAATGAATGAAATTTCTACGGGTACAATTTTTCTCAGAGATTTTAAGACAACTCTATGATTCCAGATTATACAGTCATACAGTGGTTCGTACCAATGCTATATTTATCCGGGAATCAATGAGATCATACATGCAGGAGTTGTGGAGATCAGAGAGCACATGAGTTATGGAGGTCAGAGAGAATAGTGGGGACGGACAAATATCTCAGTTACATGCATTAAGGTTGTAACCTCAAGACAAAATGTAAGAGTTACTGATAGCTGAATCAGAAGAAGCTCAGGTAGAAGTACTTGAGGGACTGGACGTCAGAGCAGTATTTCACTTGTCAGGGAAGTTTAGTCACATCAGATTCACAAGGAGTACATAAGCTATATCCAAGGATCAAGCCTATCTATTCAGAAGCAGAGATTCTTACAGATTCAGTTCAAGAGGTGATTACAAGACTTAGAATGGGACATAAACAAGATTTGATAGCTACAGGTATGACAAGACATATGTATCAAGTAACAATCAGGGGTTTTGCTACAACAGAACAAGAAGCTTGACAAACAAGGATGAGTAGGGATTCGGTTGAAGAGTTGAGACAAAGGTGGAATGTTTTCTTAGGGAAGCAGCCAGTCAAAACTTATAGTGCACGGGAAAGAGTTGGGATGGATCAGATGACGAGAATCATGAATATCTTGCTTTTATAGCAATCTCTAAAGATGATCCAACTCACATATCTCAGGTTTCAATTTCTTGAACCACTAAAATGTTTTGTTCTCAATATTCAATGCATGATAAGATCATAGTGCTTAAATGTTTAACACCCGCACAAGCATGATAGCATCACACATAGATAATGTTGAACCAGTTCACTAGATTATTTTCCTGGTAACTAGGATTGATGTTTAACTTGTGCATATTACTGTAGATGATCTTAAATATGTGTTTGAATATTTGTTGAACATGATTAATTATTTGGTGAGATATATGTTTTCCAGCATATAAGACCTTTGTTTATGCTTATCTCCTGCATCCTATTATAATGTGATTTATTCATTTGATTTGAATTATTTGTTAAGATGTATTAATTTATAATTGGACTGAGATAGCTAGATGAGATTTATCAACAGGATTGGACTAGATAGAATTAGTGATATACTTGTTAATTCTGTTTGTTCCATATCATGCCTATATTGCTTAATTCTTATCTGTAATGTTTCTGAATGAATGCCATGTATTCTGAATATAATGCTTGCCTATTTCAATACCATGAATGCATCTCTTAGTACTTGCACTAATTATAGAAAAAGCATGTTTAGGATTACTATAGGGCAAAGACTGTTAGTCCTCCTTATGTAAGGTTGGAATCATTTTTCTCCTAGCCTAGAGACAAATCTGTCAAGGGTAGTAAAACGGAGAAAATGGACAGTCAAAGATAAGAATTAGCATGATAAGGTTACAACTGTTGTTATCTCTGTTTATAATAATATCTCTAATCCATCTGGACCCAAACTGATAAGTTGGGTACCAAGAACTGTTAATCCATTTGTGAGTGCAGGACATAAACATGTCAATTGATTCATATGCATTCTTGGTAATTCATACTCAAGGCATGTGATCAAAGAAAGAGCCTCACAATCAAATGTGATTGACATGAGCTATTCCGTCAATAATCTTTGGAGATGACAACAAAGGTTTTCATTACGGGACAAGCTATACAGAAAAGGGATGTCAGCATGGATTCAACAATTGCTATCACTGATAACAAATAATAATTGGAGTCATTGATAACATTTGAAGCAACTTCCTTGTTGGAGAATCAAGGCACAAATTCTCTTATCAGACAGTTCTGCATTAAAGGACAAATTGTCAATTCAAAGAAGGATTAGTGTCTAATCTGAAGCAGGAAGATTGAGAAGCTTGCTCTTCTTAGAGTAAGGAAAGAGAATGCTCATGGCTAGACTGGAATCTCAGAAAAGGTGAAGTATATGGTTTCTACTATAAAGCTTCATCTGACATAAGTTTAGCTATGGCATTAGAAGCTCTCACCCTTGAACATCAACTCAAGGAACTCTTTTGTAAAAAGGGATTAGTGAGAGGACTGCCTCATCTTGAATTCAGAAAATGGTAAATGTGAGGCATGTCAGAAAGAGAAGTCAAAGACAACATCACATCAAGTAAAGATATACCTTAGTGATGGTGGTTGACTACTCTTATGAAACAAAGTTGCTGTTCGTGCATTCTCAAGACAAGACATCACAGATGGTGATTGATCATATCAGGAGATCAAACTGGAAGTAACTGTAGATATATATTCAGCACTGGGAGCTCCGTGTCAGAATGGAGTGGTACAAAGGAAGAACTAGAACTTGATTAAAGCTACAAGGGAAATATCAAGATAATCAAGACTTTCTAAATACCAAAGGGCTGGAGCAGTCAAAATAGTTCGCAACAAGTAAGATCAAGCTTGATATGGATGTATACATGAAGACCACTAATGAGTTAATGGCCAACAGAAGCAAACACTGGATAACCTCAAAGTGTTTGGAGAGAATGTTCTACAATTAGGATATTTTCCATGGCTACTCAGTGGAGTCTAGAACCTACAGGGTGAAAGGAATATGTCCTAAGTCCAATCAGGTATTAGGATTTAGGAATAACCTTTTATGTAATCTGTTTTGATTCCATTGATATTAATAAAAGACTTGTTTTGTTTTTATTACGGGCTTTATCTATTTAAGTGTTTAAATAAGATATACCATAGTTTAGAGTAAAGCTTTTTATGGATTATGATGAGATCATAATAGTGAGACCTAAAAGATGATAACTCTAAACTTAAATAGTTCCTGGTCGTAGGATTACTAACTGGTAATTAATAATCCGCAGAGATCGGTACATACTATGCTTGCTTCATTATGAAGGATGTCTGTTCTCATAGACATTTGTGTGGTGACACTATAGATAGTATGTAGGTTCTTATTATAGAATAAGTTCACTGAACATGACTCGCACAGCTGAACAACTGATGGAGTTCACTCACGTGTCAGCAGTTGTTCACATAGTGATAGTTGTACAAGTATCCTTAGACTAGAGGTCATCATAGTCATCTTGTGTACACTGAATTATGCTTTGGTTTAGTTCTTAGTCTCCAGGGACAATTATTAGGGCTCTACTGGGTATAGGAATTTGTACACGAAGATAATGTATGATCAATAAAGGATCTACCCCTTCCAGTGAAGGAAGCGAATGTTCAAGGCTGATCCACTTATGCTAGTTCAGGAATCTCTGGCCAGAGTGAATGAAATTAGAAAGGAGTTTCTAATTTGCATAGAACTAAGCATAGTAAATGGTAAGCAAGTGATTGAATTAGATAGGCTTGACACGAGATCCATGCCTTGTATTTAATCGGGACATTGTAGGGTAGAAGGAGTTTATTGTACGGTAACTATTCACTGAATAGGTTCTTGGTATTCTAAGCAGTGAATTCATATTATCCGGATAGTCGCGATATGCTGAGAAGTATCCCTCACAATGTTGAATAAATGTGATTAATTAATTAATCATATTTAATAAATTAGAGAATTTATATAAATATTGATAAAATAGTTTTATTATTATTTATTTCTACTACCGGCTTAATATTGAACCTACAGGGTCACACCATAAAAAGAGGATGATTTAATGGTGGAGGAATTAATTAATAATGGCTAATAATTATTTATTTATGAAATAAATAATTAATTGGAAAATTTAATAATTGATTAAATGAGATTTAATTGATTATAAATTAATTAAAAAAAGATCTTAATATTATTAATTAAAGGATTTAATTTTTGGAAATTAGATCAAGAGAGAGAATTATTTCTAAAGTGTTTAGAAAAAAGATTAATAATTAAAAGGTGTTTTAATTATTAATGAGAATAATAAATGGGTTAATAATAATAATATTTTATGGGAAAATTTCAGCTGAAAATTTTGCCTATAAATATACTATTATAAACCCTATTTTTATTCTAACCCAAAACCCCAATTTTTATAAAAACCTAATCGTTGAGGAGCAGCTGCTAAGGATCTCTGATCGTTGCTTTTGGATCGCATATTAAAGGTTAGTATTCGATCCATATATTTTTACCACGATTTATATGCTTTTATTTGAATTTTATATGTGTAAAAGTATTTTACCATGCTTCCGCTGCGATTAAAATCCAACAATGGTATGAGAGCTTAGGTTGTATGCATATAGATTTGTGGTAAAAATTTCAGAATTTTATGTGCTTGTATGAATTAATTATGATTTTTACAAGTTATATCATGGATTAATTTTGTCTGATGAGAAATCATTTCTCAGAATAATTTTGAATGTTGATCTGGGTTCTACAAGTGTTGTAGATCGTCTGGGTATTTTTTTCATAATTTTATGATGTATAGATTTTTTATTATGAATTTTTTAAGTTCTTACAATTAAATTCGTAATTAAATAAACATATATATATATATATTATTTGTTAGTATGTATATATATATCTGTACTGCTGCTGTGTTGAATGCTGCTGCACGGAAAAAAAGCAAAGCAAGGAACAGAAGCTGTCAGGCACGCTGTTCGAGAAGAAGACAGATCAGGTGCGGCTGCTGCAGGCGCGTATGGCGCACGCGCGCGCGCGGGGGGGGGGGGGGGGGGATGTCGCGCATTCCGGGAATGCGTTACACCCTGTGGCGCATTTACGGAATGCATTACACCTTTTAATGGCTTAAAAGGGCTGTAACGCATCACCGGAATGCGTTACAGGGCTTGTAACGCGTTCCTGTAATGCGTTACGGCCCGACTGTCCACATTAAATTTGATTTTCTGGGAGTTTCGTAACTCCGTTTTGGGCGTGCAATATATTGTTGGACTCGTTTTTCCGAGACGGATCTAATGGTGTGATCAAATTTTATTTTATATAAAAGTTTTGAACTGTTTTTATTTCCGAAAGTGTTTTAAAGCTGTTTTAACTATTTTAATTGCTTTTAAATTCTTCATGTGATACATAGAGATGTATAATGCTTAGACCAATATGCTAGATGATATAACATGCCTACCTTGATGTTTATATATATGATATATGCTTAGTTTATCATGCGATGATAGATTTAGGTGAACTTAAATGAACATAAGGCGTTTGTTAGACAACCTAGTATAGTGAAATTGTTTCATAACCTTAATAACAATATTATGAATACAATCATGAGATTCTTATTTTTATGAAACACGTAATTGAATATGAATTTTCGATATGAGAGAAAGCATGATTCTGTCAACAACAGATTTCTATCTGTAAGAAAGGGTTATTAAGTGACGCCTCTTGACAATGCTCCACCCGATCTGGGAATCATCTGATTATTGATTATTGATTTAAAATATTTAATTTAAAAGGAAGAATCTCTTTATAGTATGATTATAACGTAATATAATCCCTCTAAAATTAAATAATATCAAGTAGTAATTGGCCAATGACACAACGGGCTTGTGTCGGTCATAGCCTTCCAACATGATAGAAAGTAGTTCTTATTTTTAAATCATTGTCGTTTCGTGCCACAGCCGAGGGCTTTGATTTCGAAATAAGAAATACTTATCTATTACATAGAGATGTGTACATTGAATAAGAATCTAAAGGTCGTTACGTGCCACAACCGTGGGCCTTTGGGGACTGATTCAATTGTATGAAATGTTGGGTTAGACTTGACTTAGAATATTGAGTTTGTCGTGCCACAGCCGTGACTCAATTATTCAAGAGGCTAAAGTTTGATTAGGGAATAACATTAGATGTAATTGACAAGAGTTGTCTGCCTATTGAACATTACATGGCGTTTCGTGCCACAGTCGGGGTTGTGTAATGGAATGTAGGATCCCTATTCCCACTAGCATTATGAATGCTTAATTTTTCACGTAGGGGGTTGAATAAGTTAGGTAAACTAGTGGGAGCCACTTATGAATAAAGACCCGATTCATATAGTGTTTTAAAATGAAATCGAATATTTGCTAAGTGTTGTTATGTGTTTATCATTTACAGATTTACAATATACATTATGTCTTCTGCACTATCACTCAGGAGCATACTGGATGCTCACAAATTGAATGATCCTAATTGTGCTGACTGGCTTCGAAACTTGAGAATTGTTCTCAGGATTGAGAAGCTGGAATACGTGATTGACTCACCTAAGCCTACTGAACCTGCCAGTGATGCACATAATGATGAACATGTTGTGTATCGTAGGTGGATAGATGATGCAAATGTTGCTCAATGCATCATGCTAGCTTCCATGAACATTGAGCTACAGAAGCAACATGAGCATATGGATGCTCACACTAGCCTCATGCATCTACAAGAGTTGTATGATGTGGCGGGGAGGACAGCTCGATATGAGATATCGAAGGAGCTGTTCGGTTGTAGGATGTTTGAGGGATCATCTGTGAATGACCATGTACTTAAGATGATCAATTTGATTAAACGTCTTGGACAACTTGGTTTTGCCATGGATGGGGAGCTGAGCCAAGACCTGGTCTTGCAATCGCTTCCGAGTTCGTTCTCGCAGTTTGTTGTGAACTTTCACATGAATAAGTTGGATGTCAGCCTGCCTGAACTCCACAACATGTTGAAGACTGCGGAATCGAATTTTCCCCCTAAGAAGAGTTCTGTTCTTCTAATTGGTGAAGGTTCCAATCCTAAGAAAAGGAAGAGGAACTCTTCCAAGAAGAAGAAAGTAGGTGAAGAAAAGCCGGTTCCACCAAAAGCTGAAGACCCCAAGAGCAAAGTTTTTTGCTTTCACTGTAACAAGGTGGGGCACTGGAAGAGGAACTGCAAGGTTTACCTTGCAGAATTGAAGAAGAAGAAGGGTAGTGAGACTACCGCTTCTGATTCAGGTATGTTCATGACAGAAGTGAATATGTCATTAAATCAAATTTCTACTTGGGTATTAGATACCGCCTGTGGTTCTCATATCTGCAATTTGTTGCAGGGACTAAGGAGAAGTAGGACTCTTGAAGAAGAGGAGGTGATTCTACTGATGGGAAATGGAGCAAGAGTTGCTGCTGAAGATGTAGAATCATTTCATTTACATATGCCTACGGGCAAGACTATTATTTTAAATAATTGTTATTTTGTTCCCTCAATTGTGAGGAATATTATTCCCATGTTAGACTTGGCAGGATTTTCATTTATTATTGAGAATAATGAATGTTCTATTCTTAGAGATAATATTCTTTATGGACGTGGTGCTTTAAATAATGGTCTGTATATATGTGACATAATTTACTTCAGATTGAACAAACTAATAAAAGAAAAGGGATGATGAAAATCTCACTTTATAGTGGCACTGCAGTCTCCATTTAGAAGACATGGAGAGAGGACTGCAAATTTGCTAGGAATGGTACACACAGATGTATGTGGACCAATGTCTAAGCAAGCCATGAGTGGATTTTCATACTTCATTACTTTCATAGATGATAGATCTAGATTCGGATATGTGTTTGATGAAACACAAGTCTGAAGCCTTTGAAAAGTTCAAAGAGTATAAGTATGAAGTGGAGAAATAAACCAAACATAGTATTATAATTCTTCGATCAGATCGAGGTGGTGAATACTTGAATGGAGAGTTTCTGGATTATCTCAAAGAAAATGGTATAGTCTCCCAGTGGACGCCTCCAGATTGGTATCTGAAAGGAGAAATCGAACTTTGTTAGACATAGTTCGGTCCATGATGAGCTATGCAAATCTTCCAGTATTCCTATGGGGTTATGCATTGGAAACCTCAGCATATTTACTGAATAAGGTGTCTTCCAAATCTGTTCCTCAAACTCCGTATGAGATATGGAAAGAAAGGAAACCGAGTCTTAAACACGTTAAGATTTGGGGATGTCCAGCTTATGTCAAGTAAGTTGACCCAGATAAGCTGGAATATCGATCCGTAAAATGTAGTTTTGTGGGATATCCTAAAGAGACTTTAGGGTATTACTTTTACACCAATCATCGGGTGTTTGTCTCCAGACATGCTACCTATATGGAAAAGGAGTTTATCCTTGAAGGAAACAGTGGGAGCAAAATTGAACTTGATGAAGTTCAAGAAGCACAAACTACTACGGATCAAGTGGAAACACCTGTTATGACTGAACAACCTTTTGTGGAACAGCCCATTCGTAGGTCAGGGAAAGTGTCTCGCCAACCTGAGAGGTAATATGGCCTTGTCATTAAGAATGACAATGAGTTGTCGATCATTGATGATGACGACCCTTTGACCTATAATGAGGCTATGAGTAGTGTTGACTCAGAGAAATGGCATAGTGCCATGAAATCCAGAATGAAATCTATGTATAGGGGATACAAAAGAATGATTAGAGCAGATGGCCAGGTGGAGACCTTTAAGGCTAGGCTTTTGGGAAAAGGATTCAAACAAAGGCAATGGATTGACTTTGATGAAACCTTTTACCTGTAGCCCTGTTAAAATCAGTTCGGATTTTGCTTGCGATTGCTGCTTACTAAGACTATGAAATCTGGCAAATGGCCAGATGGTTTTCTTTCCAAGGGAAATGAAAACCTAGTGTGTAAGCTGCTGCGAACCATATGTGGTTTAAAGCAAGCTTCTCGTAGATGGAACATCCGTTTTGCTGAGACAATCAAAGAGTTTGGTTTTATGAAAAACGTAGATGAACCATGCGTCTACAAAAGGGTTAGTGGGAGCGCGGTAACATTTCTTGTATTGTATTGAATTAGAGTTGACACACATAACAACATAGCAGACCCACTCACAAAGCTACTTTATGAAAGTCACTTTGATCGTCATAAAGACAAGATGGGTATTAGATACCAGAGTGATTGGCTTTAGTACAAGTGGGAGATTGAAAGGAATATGTCCTAAGTCCAATCAGGTATTAGGATTTAGGAATAACCTTTTATGTAATCTGTTTTGATTCCATTGATATTAATAAAAGACTTGTTTTATTTTTATTACGGGCTTTATCTATTTAAGTGTTTAAATAAGATATACCATAGTTTAGAGTAAAGTTTTTTATGAATTATGATGAGATCATAATAGTGAGACCTAAAAGATGATAACTCTAAACTTAAATAGTTCCTGGTCGTAGGATTACTAACTGGTAATTAATAATCCGCAGAGATCGGTACATACTATGCTTGCTTCATTATGAAAGATGTCTGTTCTCATAGACATTTGTGTGGTGACACTATAGCTAGTATGTAGGTGCTTATTATAGAATAAGTTCACTGAACATGACTCGCACAGCTGAACAACTGATGGAGTTCACTCACGTGTCAGCAGTTGTTCACATAGTGATAGTTGTACAAGTATCCTTAGACTTGAGGTCATCATAGTCATCTTGTGTACATTGAACTATGCTTTGGTTTAGTTCTTAGTTTTCAGGGACAAATATTAGGGCTCTACCGGGTATAGGAATTTATACACGAAGATAGTGTATGATCAATAAAGGATCTACCCCTTCCAGTAAAGGAAGCAAATGTTCAAGACTGATCCACTTATGCTAGTTCCGGAATCTCTGGCCAGAGTGAATGAAATTCGAAAGGAGTTTCTAATTTGCATAGAACTAAGCATAGTAAATGGTAAGCAAGTGATTGAATTAGATAGGCTTGACACGAGATCCATGCCTTGTATTTAATCGGGACATTGTAGGGTAGAAGGAGTTTATTGTATGGTAACTATTCACTGAATAGGTTCTTGGTATTCTAAGCAGTGAATTCATATTATCCGGATAGTCGCGATATGCTGAGAAGTATCCCTCACGATGTAGAATAAATGTGATTAATTAATTAATCATATTTAATAAATTAGAGAATTTATATAAATAATGATAAAATAGTTTTATTATTATTTATTTCTACTACCGGCTTAATATTGAACCTACAGGGTCACACCATAAAAAGAGAATGATTTAATGGCGGAGGAATTAATTAATAATGGCTAATAATTATTTATTTATGAAATAAATAATTAATTGGAAAATTTAATAATTGATTAAATGAGATTTAATTGATTATAAATTAATTAAAAAAAGTTCTTAATATTATTAATTAAAGGATTTAATTTTTGGAAATTAGATCAAAAGAGAGAATTATTTCTAAAGTGTTTAGAAAAAGGATTAATAATTAAAAGGTGTTTTAATTATTAATGAGAATAATAAATGGGTTAATAATAATAATATTTTATGAAAAAATTTCAGCTGAAAATTTTGCCTATAAATATACTATTATAAACCCTATTTTTATTCTAACCCAAAACCCCAAATTTTAGAAAAACCTAATTCTCTCCACCTCCTCCTTCTCCTTAACATCGTTTTCTTGGTGGATATCGATGGAGTGCTTCACGTTTGAGGAGCAGCTGCTAAGGATCTCCGATCGTTGCTTTTGGATCGCATATTAAAGGTTAGTAATCGATCCATATGTTTTTACCACGATTTATATACTTTTATTTGGATTTTATATGTGTAAAAGTATTTTACCATGCCTTCGCTGCGATTAAAATCCAACACAGGGCAGTTGTGGTTGATCAACAGAAGGTGATAGACAGTCCAAGTGCACAGTTCAACAACTCCATGCTCCAAGATGTTAAAGGAGAAATTGATGGTATTGATGATTCATATCCAAGCAGTGGAATGGCAATGTATAATACAACTCATTATTTCAATGAAGCCAGTCAGCAAGGGTAAGAATTTTCAGGAAATCCCAGCAACAGCTTAGGGGGAGCAAAATAAAGGATCAACTAGTCAAACACAACACCACATTAAAAATAAGAGGACACTAAAGAACATATCTGCTGAGACAAAGGGTTTGATATTAATGTTATTCCCAGAGTCTAGTTCTTAAGTGATCCAGATGGTGGAGTAATGATTAGCAGGGCTACTGAGTGTGAATGATTATTTCTCTAGTTTTATATCTGAAGAAGAAACTAAGAAAGTTACAGAAGCTCTGATAGATCCGGATTGATTGGGTGATAGCAAAGCAAGATGAACTCAATCAGTCAGCAAGCAGATTGAAGGGAAGCTGGTATCCAAACCAAATGACAACGTTATAATTGGTACAAGGATAACCAGAAGTCAAACTGGATGACAATGGCATTGTTACGAGGGACAAGGCCAAACTTGATGCTAGGTTATTGTCAGGAAGCAGTATCTAACAGATAGCACCAGTGACAAGACTTGAGGATATTACGACATATCAGGCACCTGATGCACATTACTTTTGGAATTGGACTCTATTAGATGTGTACAAGTGCACTCCTGGTTGGTGAGTCAAAAGAGGAAGTCAATGCAAAACAGTTCATGGACTTTGTAATAGCAGATCAATTGGACTCTTTATATCTCTTCTTCACAAGCTCACTTCAGGTTGGTATGAACTAGTATACTACTCAAGCAATCGTCAAGGACATGGTATGGCACTCTAACTGAAGTTACAGTTTAAAATGAACTAGTAGAGTCGTCATATTAATAACTCTCTTATCACTAGGCACAAACATAATGTTATATATGTGCTCTGATATAATGATAATGTTATATGTTGGTCTACTAACAAAGACTTGTGCAAGATTATTTGCTAAGTAATTGTAGAGTAGGTATGGAAGAGCATGTTGGAATGTTGCAATTCTTTTTGGGATTACTTTAAGCAGGCCATTAGAATAATTCTTTTAGGAGCTCAAGCAAGCCAAAAGAACAATTATTTTAGGAGCACAAGTAAACCAAAAGAATGATGGCAATACAAGTAAGTTAAGGATCTTTTGAAGATGCAAAATTTGGAAGATTCTGAACATGCCAAGACTACTTACCAACAGAAACCACTAAAGCTTGATCAGCGCAACTCAGGTATAATGACAAGCTATAGAGGTATGACGAGCTCACTCTTTTACTCAAATGCTAATAGACAACATGTAATGTTCTCAAGATGCCAATGTGCAAGGTTCCAAGTGGATCCTAGAGAATCCAATCTTATAGCTATTAACAAGATTATTAGATATCTTAAGGGACTACCAACTCTTGGAGTAAAGTACCCTAAAGATATTGTGCTTAACATGTTTGGCTATATAGATACAGATTATGCAGGTTGTAAGAAAGACAGGAGAAGCATCTCTGAAGCTGTCAACTTAAGTGACAAGAGAAGCATCTCAGGAAGCTGTCAACTTCGTGGAAGAAGATTGATATCTTGTTATGATGAGAAACAACCTAAAATCCAACAACTTTGTGAACACTCTATGACAAGGCACCTTCACACCAGGTTTCATTTAATACGAGTGCATGTCTTTTAGTTAAAGAGTTACTGACAGAAACATTTATTAAATCACTTGATAAAGTTAATTTTTCAAGACTGGATTGTAAGTGTGGGATATCATTCATTGCATATTAGTTGGAAATCCCATCTGTAAGGAATTCTTAATATAAGTTCACAAGTATTAAATCTTCAATATTTAAAGGACTTGTGAATTTATCAGTAATCCAGTACCTCGTACTTAGTGCTACTATCTTGATTATCATGATTACAAGGTCATATACATTTATGGTAGTTAAGTATTATAGCATTAAGTTTGAATATTATTTTAATTGATTTAAATTATGACTGACAATTCCATTCTATATCAGTCTCATAACTTAAATTATATTAAAATAATATGCAACATAGTTATTTGTATCATGTATGAATAATTATGATAATTTTAGTATTAGTGATATTATTTAGAATTTTTGTTGTAAGTAATCAATGCTCATTTCTAAAATCACTGATATTGAAAGTTGAAGTATTTTCTAAGTCATGTGTATAAAACTATCAATATTTTATATGCTTAGAAAGTATTTCTAAAATTTCTAATTATCTAGAGAGTGATTGCCATGTATATAAGTCATATATCCTATTGGTGATTATTCAAGGATTATTATGAAAATATTTAAGTGCTAGTATCTAACTCATAGATATTTAGTATTTATTTATTTAGTATTTATTTTGGGTAGTTTGGATTATGGAAATTGAAGCAATTCAATGATTTTATTTGCTCCATAATTCAAACTAACTTAAAATAAATAAGCAGCATGATTGATTATAACTAAATCTGTCAACAATTGATATCTAGTACATTAATTGTAACTTATGTGTTATAAGTTAATTATGAGATTTTGGTTTTAGTGAATTTAACAATGCTTATATCTCAAGAATTCACTGAAATCAGAATCATGATTGTAGCATGATTAGTTGTGTGCTAATTCTTGACTCGTATCAGTCAATGATACTTAGTTAAGAGTTTAACTATGAACTAATTGTGAAATATTAGTATTTGTGACATTACTTAGAACTCCTCTAAGTAATCAATGTTTATCCTCAGTCACTTATACTAATATAAAAAGTGTAAAAATATCTCTTGAAGTACAACTATGGTCAATGAAGATTTTGCTTTATTAGAAGCAACCATATGTTGTTCACCTAGAATAATTTTTATACTTATTTGCAAACTCCTAAACACTTTGATAATAGATGCAATACTCAATGGATCAAAGTATATGGAACTTAGGGCATTTTTCTATGATTGTAAACAAGACAATGTTGGTTAATGTTGCTTTATTTATCGAACCAATATTGTTTGAGATATTACAGTTGTTAGGAGTAAACAATTGTATGATATATGAAATTGAATGTTGATGTCTTTTTGATAGATAATTGGTATTTAATTCATTAATATCTTATTTTAATATTTAAAATAGGATGCAACATAATTATTGGTATCGAAAGTACTTGACAAGTATCAGACAATGATATATTGTTAATCTTTTGTTGCAGATCATTGTGAGATTTTAAGTTGCTACATCTAACAGATTCACTACAATTTGAAATTAGCAGCATAGTCATTCTTATTAAGATTATTTATCAATACACAATGTTGTTGATTGTTATTTTATAAAGATAGATTATAGAGCTTTTGACGTGAATGAGAATTGCTTAGACTTTACCCTAAGTGATCAATGCTTTTATAAAAACTCATTCATATTGAAAGACAAAATCTTTCTTTCTCTTCTTAATACTACTAGGTCATCAGTCTGTGTCTTATCAAATCATTTATCTTTTTAGGCATAAAAATAGAGTTGTGCACTCGAATAGTTTTAGGAGAAAAATCAAACTTCTTTCTACATTGGTGATTGCTTATTTCATTAAAATCTTTTGAAATCACTAATTGTACATCACTTCTCTCAAAAGATTAAATACATAATATTCATTCATTATAGATCTTAAATGCATTTTATCTCTATATTGCCATATGCTCTGTGATACAGGTTCAGCCTCCAATGGCATTCTTTCATTGATAGTCATGAGGTTGAAAACCCACAACTTCCATCCCAGACTGTAAAGACAAACACAAAAACAGAACCAACTAACACTCTCTTACCACTAAAATGAAGTATGAATGAGCGTGAGGGGGAAAGCGCCTTAGTGCACTACATAAGGAAGGTTCTGAAGTCAACCCAGCAGCTCTGTCTCCTACAAAGATGAGTAGTAATTAAACTGAGGCAACTGCTAGCCCCCATACATCTTCTCAAAAAGATGTAATGGTTGAAAAGAAACAAAACAGTTACTAGATTCATCCTCTCAACAGGGTGCGTCTATTGAAATTCGCTTGTCGGCCAGGGTATATGATCCAGTGTCACCACCTCAAATATAAACAATTCTTGATGCACAAGGAAAGGTTACACACATAAAGGATGAGTTGACGGAAACAAGAGTTTCGACCATTTTAAGGTCATATTCGATTGTTCAAGGTTCTTTCATGGACCAATTGCCTTTATAGGTGTTAGGAGAGGATACTGATCCAATATCCATATGTCAGTGGTCAGTGTCTACCTCCCCAGGACTAATAAACCTGGATGCATCTACGGATAGTGGATCTGACATAGGTGTAGATCGGCAACTTGTTGATAATGATTCAGATATTACCTGATGAGTCACAAGGAAATGTCTTCACAGACATTAGAAGAGAACTTTGATCTTTATGCTAAATTCTTTGGATCATTGTTTACCTTCCCAGAGTTCAGATCTGGAACCCTAAAAGGGAAACTAGCAACTTGTAGATTATGACTCAGATTCATCTGACGAGTCTAACAAGGACGGGGATTTGTGAACTCCCATTGCACCACCTGTGACCTCCTTAAGGATGGCTAAGGTAATTTTCCTTGCAGGTACAGCTGGATTTTGGAGCTATGAGAGGAGTGATACACTTGTGAGAATGAGTGTAAACATGAGTGGAGAGAAGAGTGAAATACTTGTGAGGTACACGAAACAGAATCACACACTCACAGTGAGGAAGAAAGACAGAAACACCATATCCCCTTCGCTATCCCTAAACACTGGTTCTTGATACTTCGGGTCTCGAATCTGTTTATGATTGGAACCTAACTCTTAGGGACCTAACATTTGCAGATTAGATTAGAATACTTCGGGACCTTTGCGAGCTCACAATTGGTAACACTTGGTGATCTCACATTTGGGAGGTATAAGGAGTAGGGAAGATTGGTGAACATGATGATCAACAGTGAAGTCATTCTTGCAACATTTAAAGGGACATGGTTTATCAGACTATGACTTGTTATTTCATTTCCAACCAAGTAACATATGAGAACTCCTTCAGACGACAACATACATTCTTTCTCTAAGGGGGAGATAAAAGCTTATATAATAGTTTGGAGGATTCCTCAACTAAGGGGGAGAAATAGCAGGCATGAGGAAAAAGGTAAAGCACATGTACACTACACCACACCATTGTTGTTTGTAAATACGGATCCTATTGTACGGGAGAGGTGGTAAACACAAGGTGATTTCCTGGTAATCAGAAGAAGTGGTTTGGTTCATCACTGGTCTTTATATGGGGAGAAGCTGTTTTCCAAAAGGGGAGTACCATCAGTTCTTATCTGCGGATCCTATTATACGGGAGAGGTGGTAGACGAAGGTGATCTCCTTTAAGTAGTTGATTCTCATAGGGGGAGAAACAAGAGAGATATTGTAACACCCCCAAATCCAAGGCCGTGAATTCGGTTCGTTACGATCACTTATTAATTAAATAATTCTCTTTTCACAATATTACTCGACCTTTTATTCAAACTCACATACACACAGGTTATATGCTTGGAAATATTATCAAATAAATTATTTCCACTTATCTACCTGACGGGGCTGGCGCACAAAAAGCCTACGGAACTCACGAGCGTTCCTTACCCGCCTAAGGACAGCAGTCCTGGTCTGATCCATGCTGGTAGTCTGTTGTGATATGATATATAAAAGCAAGGGTGAGCATTAAAGCTCAGCAAGGTATATATCCCCATAATTAAGTATGTAAGGATAAATAAAACCAATAATTATACTTTGTATCTCCAAATCATTCTGAAAGTTTATATGCTTATCAAATTTATAATATTCTCAAAATCAACTACAATAGTATATCCACTGAGTACTTGTATTCATCTCTTTCTCAAAATCATTTTATACTCGTACTCATTTTATTTCAAAATCTCAAGATGTTACTCGAACCAAGATTCTCATATGGGTGTGATATATGTTCGTCAACATCCCAATTTAAAACTCAGCCTTATCGGCAAATTTCTCAAATGGATTTGATATATAATCATCAACATCCTTATTTAAACTCAGCCTTATCGGCAGATTTCTCAAATGGATTTGATATATATTCATCAATATCCTTATTTAAAACTCAGCCTTATCGGCTCTCTATTGTATACTTCACAACAGTTTTTCCAAAATGGAAGAAAGGGACTATACTGGAATAAACCACGTATTGGTGATCAGCCGAATACGAAATTTTCTCTACTAGTAGAAGGAATACAAACCTAGCCGCCTTTGGGCTCATCAAGACACTGCACGGTGGTTGCCCATTACCGTGCAAGTCCGAAAGTCAATGGTCACAAAGACCATATAACCGTACAATGCGCCACTCCGCGCTTGCATAATGCGCCACTCCGCGCCTGGTCACTGCCCGATACCACTCCGTGCCGGGAAGGCCACATTCCAGTCCCAAAATAATTATATCTTTTTCTAAAAATCCTTTTTCGAAGGAATAGGTCGTTAAAAGTTGACCTTTAAATAAGATGATATATTCATCACTTTTAACTCAATTGAATCTTTGGGAGTTGTCGAAGTTTTGAATTTAAAATCATTTTCAAATCCCTATCTGTAGTAGGGTGACACATATATTACTCACTTGTTATTTATTGAACGAGGAAGCAAAACTCTTATGCTTCTAGACTAAGTTCCCTAAGGTTTTGATACGTTTCAAATGATTAATCTCTTTCAAGAGTTTTGAATAATTTAGAAAGTATCTTTGGGAACTATGTCTATTTTTAAATAAATTTTTAGAAGTCTGAAGATATTAAATATCTAAGGTCTCATAATAATTTAAGAGGGATTCAATGAATTGATAAAATCTTATAAATAAAACATCTCTGTATAAGGTTCAATGAATTGATAAAAACCTTATATATAAAATATCTCTGATTATGGTTCAATGAATTGATAAAATCTTAAGTACAAAGTATAATTAAGGTTCAATAAATTAATAAAAAAAAACTTAAATACAAAATATTTCTGAATAAGGTCCAACGAATGGAGACACCTTAATCAAATAATCAAAAGAGGATTTGGTATCCTATAATTGCTCTTTGAATAGTTAAATCTTTATTAAATAACGTGAAATGATTTATAAACTATTCAGTATATTTTTAAATACTTTATGGATATTTAATAATCCCTTAAGTATCACTTTATAAAATAATCAATCAAGTAAGGGTGTCCCTTAAATGAATAAACCAATATTTCTCGAAGTTTAAGTCAAAATATCAATCGTTCGCTTGATATATATATATTACACGAACGTACTTTGTTTATCGAAATAGAAATCTTTCGCGTCCGGATCTCTCCGAAATTAAATCGTTATTAAAATATCTCTGACTCCCATTATCATATATTATATTTAAAATACGTTTCAATTTCTCAAACTCGTGTAAAACGAAATTTGTTTTCGTAAACAATCGCATAATTCGTATGCATTGATATCATAGACAAGCATATATATTTGAACTGTAAATCATGACATCAATATCACAACAGTATATATATAGCATGGATAGTATGAGATAGGGTTTTGAAAACTTGCCTCGGGTAATCGAAGTGGTATGGTCTCTGGTGTTTGGTTGGGATCTATAAACAAGAACCAATGGTTTAAGTTAGTACGCGATTAATGTCTCGCTTTTATTAAGCAACTTTCGCAACTACTCAAGTATAACGAATCTCCGATCGTCATATTCTCAACACTTATATTCTCACTTTATAACATGGTCGAGTTTTGAAATCGATCGTTCGCTTTAGAAAGTCCATTTCAAGTTTTAAGCTCGAACGTGAGAAAACGCGCGTCAAAACTAGGTTTTTATGTGTTTCTCGCTTGCGCTCGCTTTACGAAAATATTTTTATAAAATCGAAAAATTAATATTTTCTCAAAATTCTTTTTGGACAGTCTTCTCTACTGTCATATCCATTGTTCATAATTTTTCCAGAATCTCGAAATTATTTTAAGTCCTTCAAAATTATCATGCAAGTAGACTTAAGTGCAGTTGGCTAATCGCAGAAATGTTTTACACTAAAACGACCATAACTCCTAAACCGTAAATCTCCTCATGATAATCTACACATGTATAGAAACTAAAAAACAATATCTATCTAGTCATGGCCATTGGTTTTCAAATTTTAACCATTTTCATGGCCGAATGTCCTGCAGAAAACAGATCAAGTGCAAGAATGCCCAAACTCAATTTCTACTACTTTATCTTAACACAATCACTACCTATAACCATCATAAACACAAGTACTTCTCAAGATCCACCCAAATACACCTTATATGCTCTATCTAGTACCACATACATGGATTACAACTCAACATCTCAAGCCTTTAGCAAGAACATAATCAATACAAACTCAAACAAACACAATCCTTTGGATCTTAACACTACAACAAACATAACTCTTAAATCCAACCATAAAACCTTAAAGGGTTGAAAGTTATACCTTCTTGGACACTAGGAAGGTTAGTGCTAGGATGATTGAGGCTTGGTTTGCTTATAAAAAACTTAGAAGGGCTAGATCCTTAAGAAACAAAACCAAGAAACAAGTTAGAATTTCGGAGTTACCTTTTAGCGCCTCATTCAAACATTTTTATAAAATTTAAAAAAAATAATTTGATGATGAAATTTGGTACTAAGCTTACCCATGGTATAGAGAAGCTATGGTAAAAATTTCATGATAATTGAATGAGTATATTTTGAGTTATGAATTTTTCTTTCTCCCTTGCTCAGAAAACCCGAACTGCTGGAATGGAAAATGGGAGAGCTTTAAGTGAGGGAAAAGGGGTTATTTTCTTTTGTGGCTAAAGTTTGGAAGTGTATAATGAATATATGGGATGTATGCAGCAGATTTGACAATAATTTGGCAAAGGTATGGGTTGGTTTGATTGTGTGGTGAAGTGAGAAAAGGGAGAAGTATGGCTTGTGTACTTGTTTGTCTCCCATCACTATTCAACACTATCCCACTAACTATTCTAGTTAACTTCTAATCATCTAGTTACACTCCTAACCACTAGTTAGGACTTGGTTATGCATGGCCAACTTGCATGGGATTTAATTTCTCATTCGTTTATTTATCGTAAACGCAATCGTCGTTCCATTCCGATAGTTTCCACGTATAACGACTTATTTCGTAGCGATTTCTTTTATCGCTTATAATCCTATAACCAATTCCATTCCTTCTCTTGATCATAGAAACACCTTGATATATTATTTATTTCATGTAGTATTCCCGGTTCTACGCCATTCTTTACGGATACGAAAACACGTAGTATAATCATAAATCTTCGAATTTCGTCGGCTTTTACATTCACTTATTTTCCTCGATAAACAAGAATATGATCTCGGATTCTCAAAATTCCACTATTCATTTTATGATGATCCCCATACGTATTACTTAATCAGCTCAAGTTACTATTCACAGAAGTTTTAAAATATTACAAAAATCAGGGTTCTTACAGTCTCCCCCCCTTAAAAGGATTCCGTCCCGGAATCAACTCACAAATAGATGGGGGTACCTTTCTCGCAGGTGGCTCTCTAATTCCCAAGTCGACTCTTCGACCTAGGGATGTCTCAACAATACTCTGAATAGCTTGACACTTTTGTCCCTGAGTACTTGCTCTTTTCAACCAATGATTTCAACTGGTTGCTCAATGTAGGACAGATCTAGTACTTACTCATGTTTCACTATATTCTTGGTATCCGCATTATACTTTCTCAACATTGACACATGAAAAACACTATGAACATGTTGAAGGTTTGGAGGTAAAGCCAATTCGTATGCCACGGTTCTATTCGTCACAAAATCTCAAAGGACCCATATATCGAGAACTCAGCTTCCCTTTCTTTCCAAACCTCATCAGTCCTTCCCATGGTGACACTTTCAAAAAAAATACCTGGTCACCCACTTCATACTCTCTGTCTTTTCGTGCTAAGTCGGCATATTTACGCTGTCGGTCTTGGGCTGCCGCTAAGCATCCTCTGATCAACTCAACTATGTCCCTCGTTCTTTACACCAAGTCGGGACCTAGTAACTTTCTTTCACCAACTTCATCTCAGTACAAGGGTGAATGGCACCTCCGACCATACAGCGCCTCATGTGGGGGCATTTCTATACTCGCATGATAACTATGACTGTAGGCGAACTCTATCAAAGATAGGTGTTCATCTCCATAACCTTAAAAATCAATTACATAATTTCTCAACATGTACTCCAATGTCTGAATGATTCACTCACTTTGTCCATCGGTTTGGGAATGGTATGCAGTACTCACATTCAGTTTGGTTCATAAGCATTCCTGAAAGCTCCTCAAAAAAATCTGGAGTTGAATCGGGGATCTCTGTCAGATACGATAGCTACAGAGACTCCATGTCTTATCACAATTTCCTTGATGTATAGCTCTTCTAATCTATCCACCATGTAGGTTTTCTTGATTGGAAGAAAGTATGCTGACTTGGTCAGTCGATATATAATTACTCATATTGCATCACGGTTAGCCTTAGCTCAGGGAAATCCTACCACAAAATCCATGGCTATTTGTTCTCACTTTCACATCGAAAAAATACTAAGGGTTGTAGGAGTCCCCTCGGTCGCTGATGTTCCACCTTCACTCTTTAACAGGTCAAACACTTACTAACCCAATTGGCCACGTCTCTTTTCATGTTGGGTCATCAATAATATTCCTTTGGATCTTGGTTCATCTTGGTACCTCCAGGATGAACTGAATATCTAGAATTATGTCCTTCGCGTAAAATTTCATCTTTTAATTCTCGAACATTCGGAATCCAAATCCGATTCGCATACCTCATAATTCCCTTCTCATCTTTCTCACATTTGACTTCTTCTCAGTCAAAGATTCTCGCTCTTCATTCGTCTTCTCTTCCTGACAATGTTCCATCTTTTCTAACAATTCCAGTTCTAATTTGATCTCAAATAGTCCATCAGTCCCTTTACCGGTGACTTCACCTCTATCTCTATCTCCATCTCCTCGAGTTCTCTCACTAGTTCCTCCGGCGTTGTCAACATCTTGAGTCTTTTTTACTACTAAGGGCATCGACCACCATATTGGCCTTCCCTGGGTGATATAAAATCTCACCGACATAGTCTTTCATTAACTCTAACCATCTCCTCTGTCTCCTGTTGAGTTCTTTCTGAGTAAATATATACTTAAGGCTCTTATGGTCAGTGTAGATCTCACAATTTTCTCTATATGGATATTATCTCCAATTTTTCAAAGCAAAACTATTGCTGCTAATTCTAATTCATGAGTAGGGTATCTTACTTCATATTCCTTCAGCTGCCGTGAGGCACAAGCAACCACTTTCCCATGCTGCATGAGCATGCATCCTAATCCTTTATGTGACGCATCACTATAGATCACAAAATCACCCTTTCCATCGGTCAATGCCAGCACGAGGGCTGTTACCAAGCTCCTTTTCAATTCCTGAAAACTTTCCTCACATTTTTCGTTCCACACAACCTTTTCCATTTTGCAAGTAGGCCTAGTCAAAGGTCCTGATATCTTAGCGAAATCCTGTACGAACCTCTCATAAAACTGGTTAATTCCCAAAAAGTTCCTACTTCCGTAGGTGTGGTTATTCTTTCTCATTGGAATACTGCCTCAACATTGGTAGGGTCAACTAACACTCCTTCACTTCTCATCAATTGTCCTAAGATCTGAACTTTATTTTGCTAGAATCTGCACCTTGAGAATTTGGAAAACAACTTTTCTCTTCTCAATGCTTCTACCACTATCCTCAGATATTCCGCATGTTCTTCTTCTGTTTTAGAATAGACTAAAATATTATCAATAAAAATAATGACGCACACGTCCAAATATTTTTTAAACACTCGATTCACAAAGTCCATGAAAGCTACTAGGGCATTCTTTATCCCGAACGACGTCACCAAGAACTCATAATGTCCATACCTCATGCGAAATACGGTATTTGTCCCCTATTTTAATCTTCAGTTGGTGATATCCCGTTCTTAGATCGATTTTCAAAAAGTGTACCACTCCTTCAAGTTGGTCAAATGAATCGTCAATTCTAGAGAGAGGGTATTTGTTCTTAATAGTCAGATTATTCAGTTCCCTATACTCTGTGCACAATCGCATACTGCCATCCTTCTTTTTGACAAACAACATTGGTGTGCCCCATGGTGACACATTAGGTCTCATCATTCCTTTGTTCAACAGTTCTTGCAACTATGAAGTCAATTCTTTTATTTCAACCGGGGCTAGCCTATATGGGGCTTTTTGAAACTGATGTCGTTCATGATGCTAATTCGATAGCGAACTCTATTTCTTGGTCATGTGATAATCCTGAAAGGTCTTTGGAAAACACATCCTCAAATTTGTTAATAACTGGTACGTCACGTACATCGGGGCTTCTCTCTTGGTACCCTCCACGTATGCTAAATACGCTTTGCTATCTTCCCTCAATAATTGCTTCGCTTGAGCAATATTCAAAAATTTCTGGGTCTGACGTGACCCTTAATCACAATTTCCTTGCCGTTAGGCATTCGGATTTTAACTTTCTTTCCTTTATAATCAATCTGAGCACTATTGCTCGACAACCAATCCATTTTTACGACCACACCAAATTCTCTCAGCCTGAAAGGAATTAAGTCCAACTTAAAGTCCTTCCCTCCTAGTTCCCACTTGCAGATTAGATGAATCTCATTAATTGGAACAACCTCTCGATTCACTATTTCTATTCGTAATAATTCTCGCGTTGGAATCACAATAAGTTTTAACTTGGCCAAAAATCTCGCGATATAAAATACTTAGTTGCTTCAGAATTAAACAGAATATTTGCAGTAACCAAATTGAGTAAAAGGTTACCTGCTATCACGCCCTAGCTGGGTTTGGGCAGTTGCTAGAATAATGTCCTGGTTGGTTGCAATTAAAGCACCTCAGTAGCTCTTTTCCCAAATTACATACCCCGGGAGGTTTCTCCCCACATGACTTATGATCTGGTAGGGGTGACCAAAACTGGTTATGAAACGTAGTCTTATATTGACCACCTCCCTGGGCGATACTCTTACTTACCGGTTCGCTAAACCTGGTACCTACTGCGGGTCGGGACACCGCTCCCCTCTCAATCCTAATCGGAAACTTCTGTTTATCGCTCTGCCGCCTTGGCTTCCGAACTCCTCTTCTTGCTCTCTTCCTCTTTTTGATTTTGCTCACTCTCTGCCTCTACATTCGAGGCCTTTTTGTACATAGTATGTTATCTCAAGTAATGACACTCAGTCCTGAATCCATTATTTCAGCCCTTGCTGAAATCTCCTTGCCTTTTTCTCCTTCGTGTTCACAAACTCCGGCACGAAACTCGACAGTTCAATAAATTTGGCTTTGTACACAGCCACTGACATCTTATCTTACTAAATCTCTAGAAACTTCAACTCCATCTGAGCCTCCATAAACCTGGGAAATACTTTTCCCCATGTGATAATCACATCAGTCTCCAGGGTTCTTTTAGGTTCCCACTAATAATTTGCTTCTCCTTTCAACATATAATTGGTGAACACGGTCTTTTGCGTCTCTTCAATGGGCACTATCTCAAAGCTCTTTTCCATTTCTCTCAGCCAAGCTCTGGCCTTAACAGGTTAGCAGTCCCTTGAAATTTCTGGGGGTTTTAACAACTTAAAGGCCTTAAAGACATTAGTAACTGGAACATGATCAACCTGGGTTGCGGGTGACAATTTAAATTCTCTCGAAGAAGATTCATAATATGGTCAATGGGGTTTCCGCTCTGGCCTTCCCCCTCGTTAGTATCCATAGTTTCGTCTTCATTGTAATCCTCTAAGCCGAATTCATTATATTCGACTTCCTCGTGTTCTTGGTTATTTTGGTTTACTAATTTAGCAGGGTTTGCTCTAGTTTCTCAATATTTCGGGGTGGCATCGTTATGCTAATATAAAAGATCACCAATATAACATTATTCGCGTATCTACTCATTATGTTAAAGTCGCTTAATAACTCGCTTTATCACAAATACATTCTTCATTCCTCTTTAGTTACTCGCAACGTTGTGCCCACGCACCTGATTTGATGCGTTAACAAAAGATGACATCCTTTCGAGAATATACACGTAGCTCCTAGTGACATCCCACTATTGGAATTCTGCGTCAGACTTATCGGTCTTCTCCTCCAGTAGTTCGGAGCTTGCTGCGTTGATTGAAGGAGCATGAAACTTTTCAGAAATTATTCTGTCGATTCTCGCTTTCCGTGCCGAACCATAATGGCTTAACGGACGAAATGATTTCGTATTATCTCATAGCATTCTCATCTTGGGATGCGCTAAAATCTTCCGTATAGGAGATAGATTCCTCAATGGTATAGCGAATACCCTTCTTGGTAGAATCGATGTTCATCATGTATTGAACCCTTATTATCGGAACAATACTTTCAACCAATTCAGGTAACGTAATAACCTTAATAGTAAATAATTAAGCATCTTGATTCTTGCCTAATATGTCTTCTCAAGGACACTCTATTAAGAGCTATGAGTGGCAAGATTTGGGTTTTCCAATCAACCCATGGTATTGGGGTATCGTCTTCACCCCGCTTTCTCCGGAGACTTAGCTCCACTTCTATATCAACATTATAAAAAAATCATGTACAATTTTCTCCTTTCCTCATTCTGTCGATCTTAAACGATTCCATCAATTTATGTATAACACTTCACATAAACACTTCAACATAACTCCTGGTAGTCCATCAACCCTTTGTAAGACTTATAACCCTTTGCTCTGATACCATTTCTGTAACACCCCCAAATCCAAGGCCGTGAATTCGGTTCGTTACGATCACTTATTAATTAAATAATTCTCTTTTCACAATATTACTCGACCTTTTATTCAAACTCACATACACACAGGTTATATGCTTGGAAATATGATCAAATAAATCATTTCCACTTATCTACCTGACGGGGCTGGCGCACAAAAAGCCTACGGAACTCACGAGCGTTTCTTACCCGCCTAAGGATAGCAGTCCTGGTCTGATCCATGCTGGTAGTCTGTTGTGATATGATATATAAAAGCAAGGGTGAGCATTAAAGCTCAGCAAGGTATATATCCCCATAATTAAGTATGTAAGGATAAATAAAACCAATAATTATACTTTGTATCTCCAAATCATTCTGAAAGTTTATATGCTTATCAAATTTATAATATTCTCAAAATCAACTACAATAGTATATCCACTGAGTACTTGTATTCATCTCTTTCTCAAAATCATTTTATACTCGTACTCATTTTATTTTAAAATCTCAAGATGTTACTCGAACCAAGATTCTCATATGGGTGTGATATATGTTCGTCAACATCCCAATTTAAAACTCAGCCTTATTGGCAAATTTCTCAAATGGATTTGATATATAATCATCAACATCCTTATTTAAACTCAGCCTTATCGGCAGATTTCTTAAATGGATTTGATATATATTCATCAATATCCTTATTTAAAACTCAGCCTTATCGGCTCTCTATTGTATACTTCACAACAGTTTTTCCAAAATGGAAGAAAGGGACTATACTGGAATAAACCACGTATTGGTGATCAGCCGAATACGAAATTTTCTCTACTAGTAGAAGGAATACAAACCTAGCCGCCTTTGGGCTCATCAAGACACTGCACGGTGGTTGCCCATTACCGTGCAAGTCCGAAAGTCAATGGTCACAAAGACCATATAACCGTACAATGCGCCACTCCGCGCTTGCATAATGCGCCACTCCGCGCCTGGTCACTGCCCGATACCACTCCGTGCCGGGAAGGCCACATTCCAGTCCCAAAATAATTATATCTTTTTCTAAAAATCCTTTTTCGAAGGAATAGGTCGTTAAAAGTTGACCTTTAAATAAGATGATATATTCATCACTTTTAACTCAATTGAATCTTTGGGAGTTGTCGAAGTTTTGAATTTAAAATCATTTTCAAATCCCTATCTGTAGTAGGGTGACACATATATTACTCACTTGTTATTTATTGAACGAGGAAGCAAAACTCTTATGCTTCTAGACTAAGTTCCCTAAGGTTTTGATACGTTTCAAATGATTAATCTCTTTCAAGAGTTTTGAATAATTTAGAAAGTATCTTTGGGAACTATGTCTATTTTTAAATAAATTTTTAGAAGTCTGAAGATATTAAATATCTAAGGTCTCATAATAATTTAAGAGGGATTCAATGAATTGATAAAATCTTATAAATAAAACATCTCTGTATAAGGTTCAATGAATTGATAAAAACCTTATATATAAAATATCTCTGAATATGGTTCAATGAATTGATAAAATCTTAAGTACAAAGTATAATTAAGGTTCAATAAATTAATAAAAAAAAACTTAAATACAAAATATTTCTGAATAAGGTCCAACGAATGGAGACACCTTAATCAAATAATCAAAAGAGGATTTGGTATCCTATAATTGCTCTTTGAATAGTTAAATCTTTATTAAATAACGTGAAATGATTTATAAACTATTCAGTATATTTTTAAATACTTTATGGATATTTAATAATCCCTTAAGTATCACTTTATAAAATAATCAATCAAGTAAGGGTGTCCCTTAAATGAATAAACCAATATTTCTCGAAGTTTAAGTCAAAATATCAATCGTTCCCTTGATATATATATATTACACGAACGTACTTTGTTTATCGAAATAGAAATCTTTCGCGTCCGGATCTCTCCGAAATTAAATCGTTATTAAAATATCTCTGACTCCCATTATCATATATTATATTTAAAATACGTTTCAATTTCTCATACTCGTGTAAAACGAAATTTGTTTTCGTAAACAATCGCATAATTCGTATGCATTGATATCATAGACAAGCATATATATTTGAACTGTAAATCATGACATCAATATCACAACAGTATATATATAGCATGGATAGTATGAGATAGGGTTTCGAAAACTTGCCTCGGGTAATCGAAGTGGTATGGTCTCTGGTGTTTGGTTGGGATCTATAAACAAGAACCAATGGTTTAAGTTAGTACGCGATTAATGTCTCGCTTTTATTAAGCAACTTTCGTAACTACTCAAGTATAACGAATCTCCGATCATCATATTCTCAACACTTATATTCTCACTTTATAACATGGTCGAGTTTTGAAATCGATCGTTCGCTTTAGAAAGTCCATTTCAAGTTTTAAGCTCGAACGTGAGAAAACGCGCGTCAAAACTAGGTTTTTATGTGTTTCTCGCTTGCGCTCGCTTTACGAAAATATTTTTATAAAATCGAAAAATTAATATTTTCTCAAAATTCTTTTTGGACAGTCTTCTCTACTGTCATATCCATTTTTCATAATTTTTCCAGAATCTCGAAATTATTTTAAGTCCTTCAAAATTACCATGCAAGTGGACTTAAGTGCAGTTGGCTAATCGCAGAAATGTTTTACACTAAAACGACCATAACTCCTAAACCGTAAATCTCCTCATGATAATCTACACATGTATAGAAACTAAAAAACAATATCTATCTAGTCATGGCCATTGGTTTTCAAATTTTAACCATTTTCATGGCCGAATGTCCTGCAGAAAACAGATCAAGTGCAAGAATGCCCAAACTCAATTTCTACTACTTTATCTTAACACAATCACTACCTATAACCATCATAAACACAAGTACTTCTCAAGATCCACCCAAATACACCTTATATTCTCTATCTAGTACCACATACATGGATTACAACTCAACATCTCAAGCCTTTAGCAAGAACATAATCAATACAAACTCAAACAAACACAATCCTTTGGATCTTAACACTACAACAAACATAACTCTTAAATCCAACCATAAAACCTTAAAGGGTTGAAAGTTATACCTTCTTGGACACTAGAAAGGTTAGTGCTAGGATGATTGAGGCTTGGTTTGCTTATAAAAAACTTAGAAGGGCTAGATCCTTAAGAAACAAAACCAAGAAACAAGTTTGAATTTCGGAGTTACCTTTTAGCGCCTCATTCAAACATTTTTATAAAATTTAAAAAAAATAATTTGATGCTGAAATTTGGTACTAAGCTTACCCATGGTATAGAGAAGCTATGGTAAAAATTTCATGATAATTGAATGAGTATATTTTGAGTTATGAATTTTTCTTTCTCCCTTGCTCAGAAAACCCGAACTGCTGGAATGGAAAATGGGAGAGCTTTAAGTGAGGGAAAAGGGGTTATTTTCTTTTGTGGCTAAAGTTTGGAAGTGTATAATGAATATATGGGATGTATGCAGCAGATTTGACAATAATTTGGCAAACGTATGGGTTGGTTTGATTGTGTGGTGAAGTGAGAAAAGGGAGAAGTATGGCTTGTGTACTTGTTTGTCTCCCATCACTATTCAACACTATCCCACTAACTATTCTAGTTAACTTCTAATCATCTAGTTATACTCCTAACCACTAGTTAGGACTTGGTTATGCATGGTCAACTTGCATGGGATTTAATTTCTCATTCGTTTATTTATCGTAAACGCAATCGTCGTTCCATTCCGATAGTTTCCACGTATAACGACTTGTTTCGTAGCGATTTCTTTTATCGCTTATAATCCTATAACCAATTCCATTCCTTCTCTTGATCATAGAAACACCTTGATATATTATTTATTTCATGTAGTATTCCCGGTTCTACGCCATTCTTTACGGATACGAAAACACGTAGTATAATCGTAAATCTTCGAATTTCGTCGGCTTTTACATTCACTTATTTTCCTCGATAAACAAGAATATGATCTCGGATTCTCAAAATTCCACTATTCATTTTATGATGATCCCCATACGTATTACTTAATCAGCTCAAGTTACTATTCACAGAAGTTTTAAAATATTACAAAAATCAGGGTTCTTACAGATATGCGCTTCTCAACAGGAAATGGGGTTGTACAGAAGAAGCTGATGATGATTACTTCAAGACTGAGAAGTACTATCTGGAAGAGATTTGAAGAACCAAGGAAATGAAGATGAAACTACTTGAAGATCAGTTCAGTACTAAAAGAACAAGCATATATCATTTCAGTTACTCAAGAAATTTGGAAATGCAATATTTGATCCAAAAAACCAGTAGCATTACTTACAAGTCCTGGTACATTACTTTTTCTAGTTGTTAGTTGAGTTATCCTCTCTATTTAATTTGTTTGTTAAGTTTAACAATTTAATAAGGGGAGATTGTTGGTGAGACTACGTAGCTGTATGAACAGTTACGTGATAACTCAACACAATAACAACACTAGAACATGACAGGTTAATAATACTACATCTACACAAGAAATCAGGTTAATGAAGTCAAGGCAAATACAAAGAATCAGAAGATTAGAAGAAAGCCTGAAGTCTGTCTACAGGTCACTGAAAGAAGTTCATTAATATGATCATGCCTCAGTGAAGAATAAAGGTTAAAGACTTTCATGGTTTCAGAAATGTTGAAGATTCTGTATACAAGTGCTACCGGAAGATTTCAGTGTATTGGCATTGATTGTTGATAGACAGTGTTCGAAGCATAGGAATCTGAAGAATTGAAGACAGGGTATAGACAGAGGTTAATGAAGACGTTGTCTAAAGTACCAGAAAGGATTCCAGTGAAAGTACAGTTATTTATTGATAGTCAGTGTCTGAAGCAATAAAGTTGAGGCAAGCTTAACAATGTAATCAAGACTATAATACGAAGACCTGAATCGGGGTTAGTCGTCTGTGAACCAGACCAGTTGCACTAGGCGTCAACAGCTCGTGAAAGGAATCTGGGTATTATTTATAGAAGGATTGTTAAGTTGAGGAACGTACTTGGATTGAACGTTTATCTGTTAAAGTACGAGAAGAGGTGCGCGGGGTATACAGCTAAACAGCTCAGGTGACTGGCGAAACTTAAAGTTTAATTGTTAAATTAAATAAATTATTTAATGGACTTTAATATAATTTATTTAAATAAACTTAAAATGTTTTATCTTATAAACTTTAAATAAGTTTATTTTATAAATCTAAATTAATTTATTTATATAAGTTATATTTAAGTTAATTATATAAATTAATTTAGTTTCAATTTAAACTTAAAAAGGAAAAAAAAGAGAAATAGAAAAAAAAGAGAAAAGAAAAACAAAAGAAAAAAGGAAACAAAAAAAGGAAAAACAAAAAGAAAACAAAAGAAAAAGAAAATAGAAATCAAAAGAAAAAGAAATGAATAAAAAAAAGTAACCAGGGAGGGGCATTGTCGCCACAGGAGAGGTTGTTGGTTTATATGTTTAAGTACATAAACATGTACTTGGTAGAACCTTGACGCCACAGAGCCAATCTCCAAGGTGTCGCCACAGAGCACAACTAATTGCCTGGTCTAGTTTTCTAAGGCAAGGTTCCCCCTGTGGTCACCACAGGGGAGTTAGAATAATAATCACAGGAGATTCCCCCTTCCCCCTTTGTCGCCATACAAGTCAAACAGCCTCCTGTACTCCTTGTCGCCATAGAGCTCCCGTCGCCACAGAAAATAAAAGTTTTCACCACAGAAGTACTTAATTCTCAGCCACACATTTTATTGATAAAGTCTACACTTTGCAGCAGAAGATATTAAGCCATTCATTTTATTTTCTGTTCATCTTCTCTCCCAAGAGAGTAATGAAAATGGCAGCGGAGATTTACAGAGGAGTTCAAGCTACTTGAATATCCGTTTAACTTCTCACCGGAGTAACGTTATAATGCCCGATTTATCTCTTGTATATTCTTAGGGGCATTATAATAGTCACTTGCATCGCACATCGTCTCAAAAGGCTCATTCCAATCAGGTGCAGTTATGACCGGTGCCGTGATTAAAATCTTCTTCAATGTCTCAAAAGCTGCAAGGCACTCATCATCAAACTGGAAAGGAACATCTTTCTCTAACAGACTGCACAAAGGCTTTGAAATTTTCGAGAAGTCCTTGATGAAACGCCTGTAGAAACCCGCATGACCAAGAAAACTGCGAATTCCCTTAACAAAAATAGGTGGAGTAAGATTCTCAATGACCCCCACCTTGGCCTTGTCCACCTCTAGACCTTTACTAGAAACCTTGTGCCCAAGAATAATGCCATGACGCACCATAAAGTAACATTTCTCCCAATTGAGAACCAGATTGGTCTCAACACACCTTTTGGGAATATGTCCAAGATTTTGCAAGCATTCATCAAGAGAATCGCCAAAGACTGAGAAGTCGTCCATGAATACCTCCACATTATGTCCAATCATGTCAGAAAAAATGGCCATCATACATCTTTAGAATGTGGCTGGCGCACCACACAGACCAAAAGAAACTCGTCTGAAGGCGAAAGTACCAAATGGACAAGTGAAGGTAGTTTTCTCCTGATCTTCTGGAATGATACAAATCTGATTGTAACCCGAATATCCATCCAGAAGACAATAGTACTCATGACCGGCCAACTTGTCGAACATCTGATCAATGAAGGGAAAAGGAAAGTGATCCTTCCTAGGGGCTTTATTTAGCTTCCTATAGTCCATGCAAACTCTCTACCCCGTGACCGTCCTTGTAGTAATAAGTTATTTCTTCTCATTTGCTATCACAGTAATTCCTCTTTCTTCGGCACACATTGAACCGGGCTTACCCATGAAATGTCAGAGATAGGGTAGATGATCCCTGCATCTAACCACTTAAGAATTTCTTTCTTCACCACTTCCTTCATGATAGTATTAAGTCTTCTTTGCTGCTCGACCGTAGGTTTGCTACCTTCCTCTAGCAGAATTTTATGCATACAGTAAGAAGGGATGATTCCATTGATATCTGCTATAGTTCATTCGATTGCAGACTTGAACTCTCTCAGAATCCTCAAAAGATTTTCCTCATCACTACCTGAAAGGTCAGATGCAATATTAATAGGAAAAGTAGATGTATCATCTAAAAACGCATACCTCAAATGTTCAGGTAAAGGCTTAAGCTCAAGAGTGGGAGCTTCCTCAATAGAAGGCTTGAGGTGTTTAGGAGCTTTGTTCAATTCCTCAATTCCAAGAGATTCAAAAGGCATATCAAATTTCCTTTTCCTGGGGGAAGCATTCAAATATTTCAATTGTTCATCCCCTTCGTCATCTTCACTATCTGAATTCCCCAATAAGGCTTTTTCTAAGGCATCAGACCTTAGCAATTGATCAAGTTCCGATGTGACCACCGAATCGACCAACTCCACTTTTAAGCACTCCTCATTATCAGTAGGGAATTTCATAGCATTGAACACATTAAAAGTAACATCCTGATCCAGCACTCGCATGGTGAGCTCACCCTTCTACACATCTATCAAGGTTCAGCTAGTCACCAGGAAAGGTCTTCCCAAGATTATGATAAAGAACTGCAAGCTACAACAGAAGCAACAAGTTATGATAAAGTCATCAAGACATCAACCTTTGACATAGCTCAAGTTGATTTAGACAAGATGAAAGTAGCTGACAAAAAGAAACTCCTATGGAAGAATGTCAAACCATCAGATCCAAAGAAAAGCAAATTGTTATCTGATTTCATGACTGTTGGATTGAAAGCCAGAGAAGCAAGAGACAGAGCATGGCTAGGTTCTGATGAAGCTAAGATCAAAACAGGAGTTGAAGTGCTTTCTAGAGATCCATTTATATTGACTGACAGACCTCTTGAAGATGTTACACAGAAACACCTTGATAAGGTTATCTATGTTCAAGTGGTACTGGATGCTCATGACAAGCACAATGTTGAAGAAAGTCTGATTCATTTCTTGAAGACGGAAGGACATATCAGATGTCAGAATCAGATGTGCTAAACAAATCACTGAAAGAACTTCAATTCTTTCATTACCTTTTACATGTAAAGTCTGATATTACCAAGAGATGGTCAAATTTTATATTGAAGACCATAAGAGATAAAGCTAGAATTTCTGGTTCAAGGGTTACATAATTCATTCCTAATATTGTTGAAGATGATAGAAGTGAAATTCCAATGAAGAAGGATTCTGCTAAGCTTGAAGTGATACTGAAAGAGAAATGTCTATGCTACAATGAAGATTCTTCTCATTCAAGGGTAATAAGACTGAATGATGGTTTAGAAAGAAACCATATCTCTGCTTTAAGGACTGCAATCTACCAGATTGGAAGTCAGGGTGAAGAGATGAAGCAATTCAAGACTATAATAGTTCAAGTCCTGAGGAATAAAGAAGAAAAGCTGATATCAAACTTTGTCAAGAATCACTCTGGATTCAGATTGACTCAGTGAGATTGGTAAAAACTACAAGGACTGTAAGTTGTAGTTAGTTATCTAGTTAACTCTTATTTGCATTTGTACTTGAATGTTTTTAACATCATCAAATCTATTAACTTGTATATTTTGCATAATTTACAAGTTGGGGGAGATTATTAGATATATTTGAGATGTCATGTCTAATATGATTTGTGTTTAGTTTTCAGAACTTAACAACAAGACATATCAGGACTTGCTGAAATCAGGACTTATTGAAGTCAGAGCTTAATATCAGAACTTAAGGTCATATCAGAACTTAAGTGCGGGAAGACATTCAGTTAAGGAATGAAGCTGATTTACTAGAGAAGATCGAGACTAAAACAAAGGAAGATATGCATGAAAAGATCTAGAAGACTAGAAGACTTGTAGAAGATATCTGATTGATATATTTTAGGAGACAGAATTATATTCCATATCAATTAGAAGTTATCTTGTAAATGTGTACTATATAAACACAGACTTATGGTTTACACTATATTTGTTATCATTATCGAGAAGATTATACATTGTAACCTAGCAGCTCTTAGTGATATTTGTTCATCACTGAGAGAGAACATCAGTTCATATTGTAACAGGGTTTATTGAATATACTTGATCTTTGTTACATACTTGTGTTAAATCGATTTGATTGTATAAACACTGTATTCAACCCCCTTCTACAGTGTTGTGTGACCTAACAAGTGGTATCAGAGCTTTTCTGTTAACACACATACAATAAAGATCCAAACAATCATGTCTGAAGAAACACAAACCCTAACTAAGCCCACCAAAACTCAAGAAACTCAAATCACTCAAACCCACAGTCGATATGAGACTATTAGGGTTCCCATACTGAGACATTCTGAGTATCCCATATGGAAAGTGAAGATGGTTATGTTTCTGGAAGCCACAGATCCAGAATACCTTGATAGGATTAATGAAGGACCATATAAGCCTACCAAGCTCTCTGTTGCAGTTGCAGATCAACCAGCAAAGTCCATACCAAAAGAGAAAGGTGATTACACAGCTGAAGACATCTCATCTATTGCCAAGGATGCAAGGGTAAGGCATTTGCTGCATAGTGCCATTGATAATGCCATGTCAAATAGGGTAATTAATTGCAAGACTGCAAAGGAGATATGGGATGTTTTGGAGACAAGATTCCAGAGAACTGATGCAATCAAAAAGAATAGGAGGACTATACTCACTCAAGAGTATGAGCACTTTGACTCAAAAGCTGATGAGTCATTAACTGATATATATGACAGGTTTGTCAAACTCTTGAATGATCTGTCACTGGTGGACAAGGAATATGATCTTGAAGATTCAAATCTAAAATTCCTTTTAGCTCTTCCTGAAAATTGGGATTTGAAGTCAACTACCATAAGAGACAACTATGACCTTACTGAAACTACTCTTGATGAAATTTATGGTATGTTCAAGACTTATGAACTTGAGATGGATCAAAGGAGCAAGAGGCATGGAAGAAAGTCAAGAACTGTTGCTTTTAAAGTTGAGGAGGAATCTCCTAAAGTAGTTGCCTCAAAGAGGGGCAAAGGAAAGGCTCTCATCATAAAGTCTGATTCAGAGTCATCATATTCTGATGATGATGATTCAGAAACCGAAAGTTTACCTGAAATGGATATTGATGCAGAGATGATACAACTGTGTGCTCTTATGGTGAAGGCTATCACAAAGATAGCCTACTAGAAATTCAGAAAGGGAAAGAAGTTTTCCAGGAAAAGTGGAAGTTCTGATAAGAAAGGGTTCTGAAAGTCTGAAGGCAAAAGAGGAAAGTCTGACAGAGGAGACAACTCAAATGTCAAATGCTACAATTGTGGTGAAAGAGGCCACATATCTCCTGACTGCAAGAAAGGAAAAAGTGACAAAGGCAAGCACTTGTCACAAAGAAGAAAAGCTGGACAGACACTTCAGATTCTGAACATGAGGTGAACTATGCCTTGATGGCAAATGCTGATAGCAGTACCGAAACTGCTGAACTGAAGGTACCTCAAATAACTTATGCTTTTCATACTGATGATATTACTGAGTTGAGATTTGTTGGGAATATGTTGTGAACTTGATGATTACATTAACAAAACACCTTAGTAGATTTAACTTAGTGAAAAATGTAGCACTCGACGGATGATCAAATATAGTCCCGACGGATGACTCAATATATTCCCGACGGATGATGATTTGACATCCATCGAGTGAGTAGCTTATGTAATAATAAGTATTGTAACACATTTCTGTGAACAACTTTGTATAGATCATGTAGTAGCATATGAGTCATGTTGACTATTAGTAGATATGCAGAATAGGTTGATTAATTGTAAATATGAGATGTCTTGTAATTCTGAATAAGTGTTAAATAGCTACCCGACGGATAATTAACAAAGCAACCCGACGGATGATCAACAAAGCTACCCGAAGGATGACAAGCATGTACCCGACGGATGATCAATTTATCTGTTGACAGTGACAAGACAGTCACATGCGTTGGGTGTTTACAAAAGGAATATGGGAGTCTGTTTAACAGGAAATGAAGAACAAAGAAGCATTACCATTTCCATGCAAGTTAAGAAGATTTTCAAAGATGCTGGAATAGAGTAGTGAAGCAGCATGGAGTTTGACTTGATAGTTTTGTTTTATTATCCTGTCTTATTACCATGTAAACTTGGTGATATATAAACCAAGTGTAGCTAGTGAAACAAATAACTAAGCAAACACTTTTAGAAGAGAAATAGAAAAAGCTGTAACTGTTAAGAATTTCTCTGTAGTTTGTTTGTTCACTTGTAAAGCAGTTGTGAGACAATTTGTTCTTCACAGAGTTCTTAAATTGATATATATATATATATGGTGGATACTTTCAAATCCACCAGAAAATTTTAAAAACCTGTGTTTTATTACTTTATGTTTTTGATTTATTTAACTTGTGATTCCGCACCTTGCAAATTAAAACACTTATATATAGTTTGAGTTAGAACATTTTATAAGTTCAAGAAAAAGTTTACTAGAATTACATTCAACCCCCCCCTTCTGTAATTATTGCTGCATTGTTAGGGACTAACAATTGGTATCAGAGCAAGCTCTTGAAGCACAAAGAGTTTAAAGATCATAACAAACAGCAAGATGAACAAGAAGGATGTTGGAGTCAAGATTCCTTTTCTGGACAAAGATAATTACCATCACTGGAAGGTAAAGATGCATCTTCATTTAATTTCTCAAGATGAGGCCTATGTGGATTGCATAGAGAGAGGTCCTCATGTACCAATGAGAGCTGCAACTGGAAATGAGCCATCAGTTCCCAAGCCAAGGCATGAATGGTCAGATCCTGATATTGAACAAGTCAGGAAAGACAAGAAGGCCATGAATATTTTATTCAATGGAGTTGATGGTGACATGTTTGACAACATCATCAATTGCAAGACAACCAAGGAGGTTTGGGACACCATTCAAATAATTTGTGATGGCACTGAATAAGTTAGAGAAAACAAGATGTAGTTACTAATTCAGCAATATGAGCATTTCCACTGTGAAGAAGGTGAAACTCTCACTAATATCTTTAGTAGATTTCAAAAGCTACTAAATGCTCTGAAGCTGCATGGAAGAGTCTACCAAACCAAAGATTATATCCTCAAATTCCTGAGATCCCTTCCAAAAGAATGGAAACCAATGACAGTCTCCTTGAGAAATTCACAAGAATACAAGGAGTTTACACTAGAGAGACTGTATGGCATTCTAAAGACTTATGAGCTTGAAATAGAGTAAGATGAAAGAATGGAGAAAGGGAGAAAAAAAGGAGGGTCCATTGCACTGGTTACCGAGTTAGAGAAAGAGAAGGAGATGAAGATATAAACTGTTGAGTCCACTTCAAAGGTCTGTGAAAACAAGGGCAAGGGGCTGGTAGCAGAAAATGAAGATTCTTTGAGCCAAGATGATATGGATGATATTGATAAACATCTTGCATTTCTTTCCAGAAGATTTGCTAAGCTCAAGTTCAAGAAGAACTTTGGAGCAGCTAAGCCAAATAGAAACATGGTGGATAAATCAAAATTCAAGTGTTATAAATGTGGCTTGGCAGGGCACTTTGCCAGTGAGTGTAGAAAGTCAGATTCTAGCAAGAAAAAGTTTGAGCCTGTGGATTATAAACAGAAGTATTTTGAGTTACTCAAACAAAAGGAAAGAGCTTTTATTACACAAGAAAATGACTAGGCAGTAGATGGTTTGGATGGGGATGAAGATGTCAGCTATGTCAATCTAGCCCTAATGGCCAAGTCTGATGAAACAGAGACAAGTTCTTCAAGTAATCAGGTAATCACCACTAACCTTGCACATTTATCTAAAGCTGAGTGTAATGATACAATAAATGACATGTCTATAGAATTATATCATTTACGTGTTACACTTAAGTCCCTCACTAAGGAAAATGCTAAAATCAAAGAAAATAATTTGTTTTTAAGTGAAAGGAATAATGTGCTAGAGTCTCAGTTTATTGAATTTGAAATATTGAGAATAGAATGTAAGATTGTTAAGGAGGAATTAACTGAGTCCTTGAAGAAAGAAGAAATTTTGAAGAAGCAGCTTGATCGTGAACATGAGGTGATTAAGGCATGGAAATCATCTAGAGATGTCCATGCTCAAATCACCAAAGTTCAAGGTATTGAGTCCTTCTGTGATGCAGCCTGGAAAAACAGTAAAGAGAAGCTGGAATCTAATTTAGTTGAAGGATTGCTAACAGATGTAGACTCGACGGATGATGAGAGTCATCCGTCGGATAATCAAAAAGGTTATCCGTCGAGTGACATAAATCCTCATCCGTCGGCTGTGAGCAAACCTGTGAGTAAAGCCAAACTTTCCAAGTTAAATGAAAAATATGTTTCAGTTTCTAAAAACTTTATTTCAGGAGAATCAAGTCAAGTGAAGAAGGAGAAGAAAGTGAATGTTGGTCATCTGTCCATCAAGCAATTCAATGACAGACTAGAAAAGATTGAGGTTAAAACAGAGGCTAAAAAGAAAAATAATAGAAATGGGAAAGTATGGATTAACAAACATAACAACTACACACCTGATAAGTATGCTCCAAGAAAAATATGTGTTAAGTGTGGAAGTGTTAATCATCTGTCTGTTAATTGCAAAATTGCTATGCCTACTTCCATGACTGTACCACCTTCTTTTCCCAACATGAGTGCTATGCCTTCTATGCCTATGAATGCTATGTCTGCACAGAATATGAATGCATAATTTGCTAATATACCATTTGCACCTAATGCTTATTATGTTGCATTTAGTATGCCTCAAATGCCACTTAGCATGCCCTACTAGAATAACATGTTTGCAAATAGCATGCCATTTCCTGTTAATCAAAATGTGCATGATAATTCTATTTTAATGAATGGTTTCAAAGGTCCAACTCAGATGACTAAGGATGAATATAATATCCCCAAGTCAAATGAGATCAAACCTAAGAAACAAAAAAAGAAAGCTAATAAGGTTGGACCCAAGGAAACTTGGGTACCAAAATCAACTTGATTTGATTTTAATGTGTGCAGGGAAACATAAATAATCTGTGGTACTTGGATAGTGGCTGTTCAAGACACATAACTGGAGATTCTACCCTGCTCACAGAGTTCAAGAAAAGAGCTGGCCCAAGTATTACTTTTGAAGATGACAGCAAGGGTTATACTGTGGGATATGACTTGATTTCAAAAGACAATGTCATCATTGAGGAGGTTGCCTTAGTGGATGGTCTCAAGCACAATTTGTTGAGTATCAGCCAACTTTGTGATAAAGGCAATTCAGTAACCTTCAATACAAAAGCCTGTGTTGTGAAAAATAAGAGGAGCAACAAAGTGGTTCTCACTGAAGTGAGAAAAGGAAATGTGTACCTAGCTGACTTCAACTCATCAAATGCAGAATCTGTTACTTGTTTTCTCAGTAAAGCAAGTCAAAATGAAAGTTGGCTATGGCACAAAAAGCTATCCCATCTAAACTTTAAGACCATGAATGAGCTTGTAAAGAAAGAACTGGTTAGAAGTATTCCTCAAGTGGAGTTTTCTAATGATGGACTGTGTGATGCTTGCAAAAAGGGAAAGTAAATCAAAACATCATTCCAAAAGAAGCTTGATTCAATAATTGAAGAACCTTTGCAACTGCTATACATGGATTTGTTTGGACCAGTCAATGTGTTGTCCATCTCAAGGAAAAGATTTTGCCTAGTAATTTTAGATGATATCTCAAAGTTCTCTTGGACATATTTCCTAAAGTCTAAAGATGAAGCTAGTGAAATCATCATCAATCACATAAGGCAAGTCAACAATCATCCTGATTTCAAAGTTAGAAGAATTAGGAGTGGCAATGGAACTGAGTTCAAGAATTCAGTCATGAGAGCATTTTGTGAAGAGAATGGGATTATGCATGAGTTTTTAGTAGCAAGAACACCACAACAAAATGGTGTTGTAGAAAGAAAAAACAGATCACTTATTGAAGTTGCAAGGACAATGCTTGAAGAATCAAAGTTACCAACATACTTCTGGGCTGAAGTTGTAAATACTGCATGCTACACTCAGAATATTTCTTTGGTTAATCAAGTAAAATGCATGACTCCCTACCAATTATTCAAGAACAAGAAGCCAACTCTAAATTTTCTTCATGTCTTTGGCTGCAGATGTTATATCTTGAGAAATCAAACTGATCAAAATGGGAAGTTTGATGCTAAAGCAGATGAAGGAATTTTTGTTGGATATGCTTTTGGTAAAGCATACAGAGTTTACAATCTGAGAACCAATATTGTTATGGAATCAATACATATTGTGTTTGATGATAAAAAGATTGAAGGACTACAAGATGGAGATTACCATGGAAGCCTCAAATTTGACAATGTAGAGATGATTAGTGATGACAGTGATGATGAAAGTGATCAAGAAACTACAACTAAGGATAGTGCAGAAAAATCTACAACCAATGAAGCTAATAACTCAACATCCATAGAGTTACAAAATGCTTCATCCGTTGGCAGACAATCTGCATCATCCATCGGGAGATAATCAGCTTCATCCGTCAGAACTCAAAATACACCATCCGTCAGGTCATCAAAAGAAGTTGAAAGTCAGAATAGATCACTTACCGAAAGTTCCTCTTTCTCAAATCATAGATTTACAAACTCAGGGAGAGTTTCTAATAATCAAAACTCAATCACACATCAAGACAATAATGAGGCCTCTTCATTTAGATCTAATCTACCTCAACAAAGAAAATGGACAAAGGATCACCCCTTTGAGCTTATCATTGGTGATGTATCTTCTAGAGTTCAAACAAGGAGAGCAACTCAAGAAGAATGTCTATATAGAAGTTTCCTATCTAAGGAAGAACCAAAGAAGGTAGAAGAAGCTTTGTTGGATCCTGATTGGATTTTAGCTATGCAGGAGGAGCTAAACCAATTTGAAAGGAACAATGATTGGAAGCTGGTACCCAAGCCTAAAGGAAAGAATCCAATAGACACCAAATGGGTATTCAGAAACAAGATGGATGAAAATGGCATAGTAGTCAGGAACAAAGCTAGATTGGTTGTTAAGGGCTATTGTCAATAAGAAGGAATAGATTTTGATGAAACCTTTGCTCTTGTTGCAAGACTTGAAGCCATCAGAATCTTCTTAGCCTATGCAGCCCATGCCAATTTCAAGGTCTATCAAATGGATGTCAAGAGTGCTTTTCTAAATGGAGATTTGGAGGAGGAAGTCTATGTCAGTCAGCCTCCTGGTTTTGAAGATCCAAATCTACATGATCATGTATACTATCTTTTGAAAGCACTCTATGGATTGAAGCAAGCACCTAAAACCTGGTATGACACTTTGTCAAATTTTTTTTTTGGAGAATCACTTCACTAGAGGTACTGTAGACAAAACTTTATTCTTTAGAAATGTTAATGGCTCTAGCATACTTGTTTAAATTTATGTAGATGACATTATTTTTGGCTCTACAGATGAAAAACTTTGCAAAAAGTTTGCCAAATTGATGCAAAGTAAGTATGAAATGAGCATGATGGGAGAACTAACTTACTTTCTTGGTTTGCAAGTTAAGCAAGTTAGTGATGGAATATTCATTAGTCAAACTAAATACATTTATGATCTTTTAAAGAAGTTTGAACTAACGGATTGCATATCTGCAAAAACTTTCATGGCCACTGCAACTAAACTTGAATTAAACATTACTGAAAAGTCTGTGGATATGTCAAGTTATAGAGGCATGATTGGCTCACTTCTATACTTAACAGCTAGTAGGTCAGATATAATGTTTGCTACATGTCTTTGTGCTAGATTTCAGGGTGATCCTAGAGAATCTCATTTAATTGCTATTAAGAGAATTTTCAGATAACTCAAAGGTACACCAAAACTTAGCATTTGGTACCTTAGAGATTCTAGTTTTGATCTAACTGGTTATTCAGATGCAGATTATGCAGGTTGTAGAATTGATAGAAAAAGTACAACAGGACCTGTCAATTTCTAGAAAACAAGCTTGTGTCCTGGTTCAGTAAAAAACAAAATTCAGTTTCTACTTCTACAGCATAAGCTGAATATATTGATGCTGGCAGTTGCTGTGCACAGATGTTGTGGATAAAAAACCAATTGCTAGACTATGGCCTACAAGTGGAAAGAATTCCTATTTTCTGTGATAACACAATTGCAATTGCCATCGCTAAGAATCCAGTACAGCATTCAAGAACAAAGCACATAGACATCAAGTACCACTTCATAAGGGAACATGTAATGAATGGTACTGTGGAACTACATTTTGTTCTAAGTGAAAAACAGCTTGCAGATATATCTACCAAGCCTCTGGATGAATCCACCTTTTTAAGGTTGGTAAGTGAGTTAGATATGCTTAATTACTCTTGAATCTTTTCAGATATTTTGCAAGTTGTAATGCAGCCAGGAATTTAATTGATTTTTCAGTCTTGGATGAAATTTTGGCTAAGTAAAAATTTACATCCCGACGGATGATCATTATCCATCGAGTTTGATCATCCGTCCGAATACAATTTGTTAATAAAATCAATTATATTTCTGGAATTTTTATAACTCGACGAATAACTGATTTATCATCATCCGTCGAATTGTCTCAATCCTAGCCGTTAATTTTCTGAACATTATCCATCGAGTATACTTACAGTTTGTAAGCATAACACAATGGATATGTGATGGAATTTTTACAGTTTATTTTTTTTACGACTATTTTGGGAAATTTTTATTGGTCACTTTATTTTACTTTATTATTTTTTACAGTTATTTTTTTAAAGTATAAAAGCATAATTCATTTTCATTACTTTTCTTTTATCATTCTCAATTCATCTGCTCTAACTTCTTTCTTTCTTAAAAGCAATTTCCCTCTCTCTCTCTCTGCAATTTTTACTCTCTAACAATGGCACCAGTCGTCAAAATCATGTCTTAAACTGGCTTTATCTATGAGAAGAACAATTTCACGGCTCTAGTGAACAAGGGGATTCAACAGTCTGGCGACTACCACAAAATGATGGATTTTGTGCAAGGCTGTAAGCTCAAATATGCCATGCTAGATTCTCCCACCATCTACTGTGAGGTTGTGGAAGAAATATGGACGACTGCAGTGTACAACTCAACTGACAAGACCATCACTTTCACTATTAAAGGTTAGGAATTCTTTGTTAATAGTGACATTGTTAAAGCATGCTTTAGAATTCCTGATAATACTGTCTCTACTCCACACACACACTGATATTGTTAACATGTTAAACTCCATGGGTTATGCACTCACCATCTCTAAATTAAGTGAAATTAGGAGATTGGGTCTTAGGAAAGAATGGAGTTTCCTGTGTGATGTAGTTACTAAAGTATTTTCTGGAAAAATTAGCAATTTTGATTCTGTTAATATCTCCATTCTCAACATGCTTTACATGCTAGTAACTGATAAATACTTCAATTTTAGTGATCTAGTCTTGTTTGAGTTGGGGTTTAAGTTAGGGGAGCTTAATAAGAGGGGTAAGAGTGTTTATTATGCTAGATTTTTCATGATGTTTGCTAACCACCTATCTGAGGACATTGTGCTTGAGAATTCAACCAACAAGTTAAACTGTTGGGTTCAAGAGAGAAGAATTATTGCAGATCTCAATAGAGCATATCACCACAAAGAGGTGCCACTCTTCTACTTTCCAGTAATGGAGGCACCTCAGGTAAGTGAGGTAATTTCAATTGTTCCTACTCTTCCAACCTCAAACACTTCTTTGCCTTCTAGTGTAGCAGTGGCATCCGTGTCAATGACCAGACAGATGCCTACCCAAGCTACCAAAACAAAAGACAAAGAAAGCCCCCTCTGGTGTCTCTCAAAATATGCTAGTTGTAAAATCCACCAAAAACAAAGAGGGGAGTGTGAAGGTGGGAAAGACAGGTGATGGACATGGTAAAAATCAAAGAAGCCCTAAGGATAAGGATGGTGAGCATAGTGTACCCAAACCAATCCACACCACATTTTCCCAATAAACTGTGGTAATTAATAAGGATAAAAGCTCAATTTTAGTTTCATCCTCCCAAAATGATGTAACTATTGAAACAAGCTCTCAACCAGGAGCACAGAACAAAAGGGGTAGGGACACAAGTTCACCACAAACCTACACAAGAAAGAAGAAAACTAAAACCCTTGGGGATGCATAGGGTACACACACAGTGCAAACTGGAGCTAAAGACCCAGTCACTGCACCATCTCAAAGTCAAATTGATGTGGCTCCAACAAATGTGGGGTCACAGCCAAAATCTGTACAAATTGAAACACTTCAAACACCAAATTCTCCCACACACTCTTTGGATGTTGACATGATTCAAACATCACAACCATATTCTCCATCTTTAACTCTGTTGGAGAAGCCAAAAATCCATGCAAGTGAGCATCATCTTCTAGATGATTTGTTGGCTCACTTGCCATTTCTTTCTGCGACTGTTGAGACATCTGTGCCAAAATTTTCATCAAGCTGCACAGAGTCCATAATAGTCTCCACTCCAAACTCATTCATTTCTACTCACTCGATGGATATTGTTCATCCGTCAAGTAGTGATTGTATCCCGCCGGATGTGTCTAATAGCAGTCATCCGTCGTATAGTCAAATTACTAACCCGATGGATATTTCTCATCCGTCGGGTGTCTCTGCACAAATCCAAAGTTCAACTATAGTTACAAGTGCAGATGACTTAGTAATTGTGCAATCACTACTAGGATTGAGGGAATGTAGTGACTTGAGTGAGAGTTTGGGTTGCTCCCAGGAAAAAGGAGGGAAAAAGAGTGATCCAATGCAGTCCAGTTCTTCAGGACTGGCAAAAGTGAGTGTGAGGAGTCTCGCCTTAGATGGTGAAGGTGAGGGTGTGAGGATGGGGAGCCAAGGTGAGACCTTGATGCAAGAAAAGAAAGATAATGAGAGAAATGCAGGTACAGGAGATATAAGGGTGGGTGTCTTTGCAAGTGAGTTAATGAATGTCCAGGATGCTAACAAGGAGGAACTATTTCAGCAAAGTCAAGTTGTTGTAGATTCCACCTCCTTGGATGCTGAGGCATTTACTCACCCTATTCCAGCATATCAACTTCTAGCTGGACAGGGCAATGACAATGCAGAAAGGATGCTAAATTTGATGCACACCACACAGTCCATGCAAAGAGCTAAGGATGCCATCACAGCTTTGCCTTCAACAGCTGGTGATGTTGATTATGAGACTGGTGGTTCAGAAGAATTCTTTGAAGGTGAGGGTGGAGATAGTGAAGAAGAGCCATTGGATATAGGGGAGAAGTAGAACCTATTTACAGATCAGGTATGCCATCTTGGGCATTTTCAAAGCAGTGTAATGAACACTATTTCAAGACAACCCTGATTCAACTTATACACACATTCTGCTCTTCAAACCACAACAAATGCCAGCACCAAGAAGCTCCTTCAAGCACACCTTGCTTATCTGTAACTACAACAAATCCAAGGTCTTCAACATACTCAGGATGTCACCATTATCAAAGGTGATATTGATCAAATAAAAAGGGACATTTCTGAAAGGTTGGTATCTAAACTTCCAGAAGCTACAATGTTTGACATTAAGAGACAACTCAGGAAGAATTTTGATCTTGCCACAAAGATGCCTTGGATACAAGAATGACAGCAATGAAAGCCTCTCTCACAACAATTCATCTCCACCAAGCACAACAAACAGACTTGCTTCAGAAACTGGTGGATGCACAGACCTCCTCCTCTACTCAACTTGCTGATAACAAAAAGGGGGAGAAAGAGAGTTCTAGGAGTGAGGGGGAGCAAAAAGTGCTTAACATTCAAGTGAGTAAAGAAATTGTGCCAACAATTACTTTCACGAAGCCACCAACTAAAGATAGCATTGATCTAATAAATGAAGCAGCAGCCACTTTGAGAGCAGCTGAAAAGAAGCAGTTTAGTCCAATCAACTGGGAGAAAATTGATGAGAATATTCAAAAGAAATTTGGTCTAGCAAAGAAGCAAGAAAAATCAGTCATTCATCACTCTCAAGTCAGGCAAATTTCTGTGAATGATATGAGCATGAACTATCTGGAGAGAGGCCAAACATCCTGCATCAAATCCCCAAAGACAGATCTAATCATGAAGCCAAAGGTGAACTACCCAAAATCTTCACTAAAGAACCCTTTGGACACAGTGTATGAGACACCAAATCCTGATGAGAAGAAGATGTTGTCCAGGTCTGTAGTATTTTACAAAGATCCTGCAGATTCAATTCTAAAGAGGAGAATTGCCAAGATTTTCAGAAATAGTAAGGAAATTTGTGTGGTGGCTGGACACCCTCAATTTGTTGAAGCAAAAAGGGAAGAAAAGGCAAGATTGAAGCAAGAAAAGAAGCAAGTTGCTCTAGATGCTAAAAAGCTCAAACAAAAGAATGAGAAAGCTGCTATCTTGTCCAAGTTGCAAGCTATGAAACCCACACAACAAATTTCTACACAACCATCTGTAATTGCTGAATCTCAAGATCAAGTAGTGCAAGATGAACCTCCACAGACAAAGAAACCAAGGTACAAGCAAAGAATCAAGAGAAAATTGGATTTCAGTGATGAGGAGATGGAAGAATACTTTCCCAAAGAGTCTATTTCTACAACAACTCAAACATCCATGCCCTCTATGGCACATGAAGAATTCAAGATAGATCCATCCAAGAATTTCCATGGTGAACCTATCATTCCAAAAGATGAGCCAATAGACTGGGATAGTCTACCAATTCCTGAACTCAATCTACCTCATTTCATGAAGCCAAAGAAGACAAAGACCAGAGCAGTCAAGAAAGTAAAGCCCTCAACTCTCAGATCCAAGTCCCTAACCAAAGCTCAAACCAAGGTCAACAAGGGAGATATCATGTACATCTGTGATATCAAGGAATTCTCTGATCTAAACCTCTATCTAGATGAACTGGAAGAAGTTAGAGGGATTGATGCTTACAGGAATCTACCTGAAAGGTTAGTATTCAAGTACAGGGAGGAAAAGAGATAACATGGCCACTTCACATGATTCTTCAAGAGAGCCAATCTGTACTGATAAAAGTTTATTCATCCTCCAAAAAGAACTTTGGATCTAATGTGACAGCTAGAAGATTAGTTCTAAAGAAAATTGAAGAACTGAGGAGTATTAGAGCCAAAGATGCACTCCCAAAGACTTTAACTATTCCTTACACAAGGAGTAGAGTGCATCTAAGGCCCTACTGGCTAATGGAATTCACGGATGATAAGGGAGTTAGAAGATTCTTCAGATTAGAGGACCAGTTGAGCATCTCTAGCAATGAGACTCTTCTGGAAATGCAAGGAATGTTATATCTCTCAGAATCTGATGAACTTGAATTCCATAGACAGCTCCAAAATCAGTTAGAAGAAAACGACAGGAGGCTTGGGAAGAAATCCAGACAATCAAGGAAATAGATCAATTTGCTCAGACTAGAGGAGCACCTTGAAAATGATTGTGAGGAAATCTCTGTACACTTTGTCTTGTAAATTTTTCAGTAAATAATGCAGCATTTTTTAGTTTTATCTACTACCTTTTAAATCTATATTTTTAGGGTGTTTTGTTATCATCAAGTTTCTCTTAATTTATGGCTACAATTCTAGTAGGCATAAATTGGGGGAGATTGTTGGGAATATGTTGTGAACTTGATGATTACATTAACAAAACACCTTAGTAGATTTAACTTAGTAAAAAATGTAGCACTCGATGGATGATCAAATATAGTCCTGACGGATGACTCAATATAGTCCCGACGAATGATGATTTGACATCCATCGAGTGAGTAGCTTATGTAACAATAAGTATTGTAACACATTTATGTGAACAACTTTGTATAGATCATGTAGTAGCATATGAGTCATGTTGACTATTATTAGATATGTAGAATAGGCTGATTAATTGTAAATATGAGATGTCTTGTAATTCTGCATAAGTGAAATGAAGTCAAGTGTTAAATAGTTACCCGACGGATGATCAACAAAGCAACCCGACGGATGATCAATAAAACAACCCGACGAATGATCAACAAAGCTACCCGATTGATGACAAACATGTACCCGACGGATGATCAATTCAAATATCTGTTGGCAGTGACAAGACAGTCACATGCGTTGGGTGTTTACAAAAGGAATGTGGGAGCCTGTTTAACAGGAAATGAAGAACAAAGAAGCATTACCATTTCCATGCAAGTTAAGAAGATTTTCAAAGATGCTGGAATAGAGTAGTGAAGCAGCATGGAGTTTGACTTGATAGTTTTGTTTTATTATCCTGTCTTATTACCATGTAAACTTGGTGATATATAAACCAAGTGTAGCTAGTGAAACAAATAACTAAGCAAACACTTTTAGAAGAGAAATAAAAAAAGTTGTAACTGTTAAAAATTTCTCTGTAGTTTGTTTGTTCACTTATAAAGCAGCTGTGAGACAATTTGTTCTTCACAGAGTTCTTAAATTGATATATATATATATATATATATCTGGTGGATACTTTCAAATCCACCAGAAAGTTTTAAAAACCTGTGTTTTTATTACTTTGTGTTTTTGATTTATTTAACTTGTGATTCCGCACCTTGCAAATCAAAACACTTATATATATAGTTTGAGTTAGAACATTTTATAAGCTCAAGAAAAAGTTTACTAGAATTACATTCAACCCCCCTTCTGTAATTCTTGCTGCATTGTTAGGGACTAACAAGATTATATCTTAAAATCATGTTCATTAGTTATAGAGATCAAACTTTAACATGTGAAAGATTAACATATGAAAATCTTGCTTTTAAAAAGAGAAATGACTATTTAGAAAAAGAGTTAGTTTTTCTTCATCAAACTAAGAAAGAAAGAGATGATGCTTTGTATGTTAGAGATGAAGTGTTAAAATTGAATGAATCTCTAAAAGCTGACTTAAAAAAGGAAAGAGCGACTATCAGAACTTGGACTAACTCCGGCAGAACAACTCAGAATTTACTAAGTAGTGGAAACTGGAAAGAGGGCTTAGGTTATGAAGATGATAAAAGTGAGAAAGGAACTGAGCAAATTGAGCCAATTATTGTTAAACAGACTGCTAAGCCAAAGGTAAATCTTGTTAAGTTTGTAGCAAAAACTGTAAAGTTTGATTCTGAAAAGATGAAAGAGTCTAGGACATAAGTGAAAGAAAAGTCAACTTCTGACAAATTGAAACAGGATAAACCAGCTGAAGTTAACATTGGCTTAATGACAAAGAAGCAGCTTAAGCATAAGCTGAAAGAGATTAGAAATGTGAACAAGGTAAAGGAAGCTAGGAAAAATAGGAATGGAAAGAAAGATGTAAATAAAAGCAATAATTATATACCAGTTCCTAATGCTTCTAGAAAGAAATGTTATGACTGTGGAAGCTCTAACCATCTTGCTTCTTTTTGCAGGAAAAATAAAGATATAAACTCTTTACCTCCTAAATCAGGATTTAAGAGTCAGCCTGTTAGATTTAAATCACAAAATCCTTGTTTTCATTGTGATAGTTCATGGCATTCCATTTATACTTGTAGGGAATATCATTGTTTGTACTATGATTATTATCAAATTAAACCTTCTTTGAAGAAAGTTAGTATTATTCCTTCTAGTGTAAAGTCTGATGCAAAGTATGATATAAATTCTGATAAACAGCATGTTAGCATAAACTCTGAAATTAAATCCGCTGCAAATGCTAACAAACTTAAAAAGGCCAAAGGATCCAAGCAAGTCTGGGTCCTTAAAACTAACCAATAGTGGTCTTTGTGATTGCAGGGCAACAGTAAAAACATCCTAGTTCTGGACAGTGGATGTTCAAGACATATGACTGGAAATAAAGTCATGCTATCAGAATTTGTGGAGAAAGCTAGCCCAGGAGTTTCTTATGGAGATGGCAACATGGGAAAAACTCTGGGATATGGCAATATCAATCTTGGGAATGTCATCATTGAAATAGTAGCTCTTGTCTCAGGACTTAAACACAATCTGCTAAGTGTGAGTCAAATCTGTGACAGAGGTTATCATGTGGATTTCTTTGAAGAAAATGTGAAGTTGTAAGTAATTATACAGGCAAAGTGCATCTGAAAGGTTACAGGCATGGTAACATTTATGAAGCCAGACTTTCAACAAGTTCTGATGGTTCTGCAATCTGTCTGTTGAGTAGAGCATCAATTGAAGAAAGCTGGAATTGGCATAAGAGACTCTCTCATTTAAATTTCAACAATATAAATGAGCTAGTTAAGAAAGATCTTGTGAGAGGACTGCCAAAATCAGTATTTGCTCTTGATGGCCTTTGTGATTCATGTCAAAAGGCAAAATAAAGAAAATCTTCATTCAAGAGCAAAACTGAATCCTCAATTCTTAAGCCTTATCGCCTACTGCATGTTGATCTATTTGGTCCAGTCAATGTCATGTCTATTGCAAAGAAGAAATATGCTATGGTTATAGTGGATGAATTCACAAGATACACTTGGGTGTATTTCTAGCACAAGAAGAATGAAACTGCATCTACTCTAACTGATCATGTCAGACAGCTGGATAAGTTGGTCAAAGATTCTGTTAAAATTATAAGAAGTGATAATGGCACTGAGTTCAAGAATTCAATAATGGAAGAGTTCTGCAAAGAGCATGGAATTAAACAGGAATTTTCTGCACCTGGAACTCCACAGCAAAATGGAGTTGTAGAAAGAAAGAATATGACTCTCATTGAAGTTGCACGAACTATGCTTGATGAAGCAAAGCTGTCAACCTACTTTTGGGCTGAAGCTGTGCAGACTGCTTATTTTACACAGAATGCTACACTCATAAACAAGCATGGAAAAACACCATATGAGATGGTGAAGAAAAAGAAGCCAAATCTGAAATACTTTCATGTATTTGGATGCAAGTGTTTTGTTCTTAAGACTCATCCTGAACAGCTGTCAAAATTTGATTTAAAAGCTGATGAAAGAATTTTTGTTGGATATCCACTTTCCACAAAAGCCTTCAGAGTCTGCAATTTAAGAACAAGGGTTGTCATGGAATCTATCAATGTATCTTTTGATGATAAAAAGATTACTGGACTTGAAGATTTTAATGATCATGATCAGCTGAGATTCTAAAATGAAGATTTAAGTTCTGAGGGGTTAAATCCTGATCATGTAAGTTCTGAGGGGTTAAATTCTGATGTCATTGAAACTGTGATAACTACTCTAATGGAAAATGCACCTGTCCGGGGGGAGCAAGCTGAAGATCCTACCACAACTTAAGACTCTCAAGAAGCATCAGAACCTGTCACTGGCTTTTCAAGTTCTGATTCATCAAGTTCTGATGAGCCAAATTCTGATAATTCTGGAAACTCTGATACTTCAAATCCTGAAGGATCCAACTCAAATTCTGAAGTTTTAGAGAGTATAACTACAGGGGAGCATCATAAAATGCTGATGGAGACATCATGGATCATGGGGGAGGATCCAGTTTTAGAAATCAACTTCCATCTGCAAGGAAGTGGACCAAATCACATGCACCTGACTTAATAATTGGAGATCCTGAAGCAGGTATCAGAACTAGAACTGTAACATCAAATAAATGTCTCTATCATTCATTTATATCTCAGACTGAACCAAAGAAAGTGGATGAAGCTCTTCAAGATGCTGATTGGGTGCAAGAAATGCAGGAAGAGTTAAATGAATTTGAAAGAAATAAAGTCTGGACCCTAGTGCCAAGACCAAAGAACAGATCAATTGTTGGCACAAAATGGGTATTCAGAAACAAAACTGACAGTGATGGCATAATTACAAGGAACAAAGCAAGGCTGGTTGCTAAAGGCTACTCTCAACAAGAGGGTATTGATTATGATGAAACATTTGCACCAGTTGCTAGATTGGAAGCCATAAGAATCGTTTTGGCTTATGCTGCTCACAAGAAGTTTAAAGTCTTTCAAATGGATGTGAAAAGTGTTTTTCTCAATGGAGAATTGGAAGAAGAGGTATATGTTGAACAACCTCCAGGATTTGTAGATCCAAATTTTCCAAATCATGTCTACAGATTAGACAAAGCACTTTATGGCCTTAAGCAAGCTCCAAGAGCATGGTATGAGACTTTAGCTCAATTCCTTCTGGAAAGTGGATTTCACAGAGGTACAATTGATAAAACACTATTCTATCTCAACCATGGAAAGGACTTACTTTTGGTACAGATATATGTTGATGATATCATATTTGGTTCTACAAATGCCAAACTCTGTGAAAAGTTTGCAAAGTTAATGCAGTCAAGATATCAAATGAGTATGATGTGAGAACTTAGCTATTTTCTGGGACTTCAAGTCAAGCAAAATGAAGAAGGTACTTTCATAAATCAATCCAAGTACACTAGAAATTTACTGAAGAAATTTGGAATGCAAGACTGTTCAACTGCATTCACTCTCATGGCCACTACAACCAAGTTAGATAAAGATACTGGTTCATCAGTAGATATTACTAACTACAGAGGTATGATTAGCTCCTTACTTTATTTAACTGCTAGTAGACCTGATATCATGTATGCTACCTGTCTTTGTGCAAGATTTCAGGCTGATCCAAGAGAACCTCATCTAATAGCTGTGAAAAGAATTTTCAAGTACCTCAAGGGTACACCTAATCTAGGATTGTGGTATCCTAGAGAATCAGACTTTAAGCTAATAGGTTACTCAGATGCAGATTTTGCAGGATGCAAAATAGACAGGAAAAGCACTAGTAGAAGCTGCCAATTTCTTGGAGGCAGATTGGTTTCTTGGTTTAGCAAGAAACAGAAATCAATTTCCACATCAACTGCAGAAGCAGAATATATTGCTGCAGGAAGCTACTGTGCACATATTCTTTGCATGACGAATCAGTTACTGGATTATGGGTTAGAATTTTCTAAAATCCCTATTTACTGTGATAATCAAAGTGCTATTGCTATGAAAGGTAATCCAGTTCAACACTCAATGACAAAGCACATCAGCATTAGATACCATTTCATAAGGGAACATGTGATGGAAGGTACAGTGGAATTGTATTTTGTTCCAACAGATCAATAACTAGCAGATATCTTCACAAAACCACTATGTGAAGCTACTTTTACAAGATTGGTAAATGAACTTGGAATGGTTTCAGGTTCTTTCTCAAAATCTGCTTAATTTTTGTTCTCATGCATCAGACTTTATGATCAGTGTTTACAGATTATCTTATCTCTATGTAATATGTGCTTAAATTGTAATATATTAAATACTGATTGTTATCTGATGTGATTCTATATACTCTGATAGTGTTTTGAATGTTCTGTGACTATTCAATTCAATGAGGATTATTGTGCTAGATGTTGACCTAGTAGTCTTTAACATACTGGAAATCCCATGTTTGAATTAGTTGTTTATGTGGAAATTTATTAACACAAGAAAATTCTGATTTTGAGTTTAGTCAAATTTACTTTGTGTATCTTGTTACTAAGTCGCAAACTAGATTCTTGCTTCTTATCTGTCAAATTCTGATGTCAGTAAATCTTAAGGATGAACCACATGCTTGATAAGCCTCACTAATCTGAAGAAAAGAAAAGAAAAGAAAAGAAAATTTAAGTCAGGTACTCCTTTGAGATCTGGAGTAAATATGTGGAAGGGAAGACCCAGGTGCATTGCTGGTATTAAGTTATATGCATTAGAAAAGCAAATAAATTTTTCTTGGTGACTTTTCACATTCTCTGATTACTGGAGAAATACTCTGATAATAGCATAAATTCTGATAGCAGTTGTGACTCACTTACACTGAGAAGCCATTATAAAAAGGAATTACAAAAGATGCATAAAATGAGCACAAACAGTTGAGGTGGATTCTTGCATAAATTTGTTCTATAGTAGACTTCATAATTAATGACATATTTTAGGCACTTTTCTTAGTTATGCCTTATTTCTAAGATATACTGAAGTTTATCAGACTTTAATCTTTATCTGATATTTTGCTAAATGCACACACTCACACTCCATATGAATAATGAAAATTACTGTGGTGATTAAGTTGTTCCAAACAAACAGTTAAGTGTCATTTGTATAAATTCTGAGAACAAGTTCTGATGGAAGTTCTGATGATTAAACTCTGAAGAAACAAGTTAGTATTTGTATGAAGAATCACAAATATAAATATTCACTTTTTGAGTAAAGAAGCCATGTTCTGATGACCATTAAAATCTGATAATAGTCAAGTTCTGATATTGAATCCTGATACAAACTCTGATGCTTACGTGGAATTATTTATTTACTTGACTTATTTGTGGTAAATACTGTAACGGTCATATTTTATCAGAATATAATTAGGTGAGATAAAAATAGTCATAATCATTTAGTAAGTGGGAAGCGTGTTTTCCTTGAAATACTGCATGTGCACATTTATTACTGCTTAATACCCGTGCCCACTAATAATGCTTTGACTAATGATATGATACCAGGTGTCTAAAGTCTGTTCTGCTTCAATCATAACAGTTTTCAAAAAGAGAGTATATATATGGGAGTTAAAAGATTTTATAATCTTTTACCTACTTTTCTTTCACTAATCTCTCTTATTATCTCTCTCACTAATATTCTCTTAAGCTATTTTCTTATAGGCATTTTATCAAACACCTTGTGTACACTCTATTTTCACACTTATTTCTTACAGAAATGACACCCAAAGATATCATTTTCAATGGAGCTAAGTTTGTTCCTAACAGTTACTCAGCTATACTGAGCAAGGATGAAGCACCATCAAAACTTCACTTCATCCAAGACTTTTTATCTCGAAGTAAAATAGGGTATGCTTTGACCCAACCTGAAGCAATCTCAGGGACTCAGGTGCTGGAGTTCTGGAGGTCAGGAGTTTGTGATGATGGTGGTGCTAATGGATCCCCTAGTATTATTTTCACAACATGGGAGGATGAACATGTGGTGACTGTGTCCACAGTTCGACAAGCACTCCAATTTCCAGAAAACTGCATTTATTCAACAGTTGAGGAGCCTTCTCTTCAACAGCTAATGGCCAATCTGGGCTATGAGAAAACTTTGGCAAAGCTTGGACAACTAAAGAGACCCCACATCAGGAGGGAGTGGAGTTTCTTCTTTGACTGCATCACAAGAACCTTTGCAAACAAGTGTTCAAATTTTGATGTCATTCCTATCCCAAGTCAGCAAATTGGGTATGCTCTGATTACTCAATCTCATTTTGATTATGCTACTGCTGTACTAGGATTTATAGGGGATGGGATGATAGAAGATAGAAATACTGTATATTTTGCTAGATTCTGTCAACTTATTTACAGCTTTTGTAACTCTGATGCATCCCAATTAGCAAGTGAGTTAATTTCACCATTTAAACTTGCTAAAAGAGCTTTTACTGACTTATTATCTTCTGATAATAAGAAAACTGTTCTAAGACCCCTCTAAATTCTACAATCTGTCAAACAGTTTTTGGTAAACTCTGAACCAGCCACCTATTCTACCATATATCCTGATGTCCAACCATCCCAATAACCATCAGCACCTACACAACCAACCACCTCTCAACCTCAACCAACTTAACCTACCATCAGAACATACTTCCAGCCAGCTCAATCCTCACAACAACAACCATCAGCATTAACCATCAGACCTTCATCTTCCAGGCCTAAGAGGGCAAATTATGTTTCTCAACTTCCACAAAAGAAAGCAAGATGATTCTAAGGGATGAGATGATGAGGAAGCACAGGTACATGCATCAGAACCTGTGACCGTGGAAGCTAAAAATATTAATTCTCAGAAAGAAACTTCAGCTCAAAGTTCTGATACTTTGAAGAGGAAAAGAACTGTAAGTTCTGATGATAAATCAACTCCTTCACCATCAAGGAGATTAAAGAAAATGAGAGCAAGAAGGCACATGGCTAAGCCTTCATCAGAGAATACTGAAGAAGCTGAGGAAGGGGATTAGGAATCTCTGATCTCACAGCCAATTGTACTTAAAGCTTTACCATCTCCAACTCAAGCTCAATACGCTGCTCAAGACACTGCTCAGGATAATGTGCTAACACCTCCTGTCTCTCTTATTCATGACAAAGCTACAGATAATGTTGAAGAACAAGCTGCAAGTCCTGAAATAGATATTCACAATCTGAAGATACCAACTGTTCTCTATCTGGAAGCACCTACAGTAGCTCAACCATCTACAGTCAATTCTCCTATTCTACAGGCTGAGATTCCATCAACACCTATTCTGCAGAAAAATTCCGATGCTCAGAATTTAGATAAAGTTGTTCCAGAATCTCCAGTTGCCTCACATACTCTTGTACTGTCAGAGGATAATGAGTCTTCTTCAAGTTCTGGAGACAGTGTTTCAGTACATACTCCAGCTCCCATTCTAGGAAAGGAGGCACTTATTGAGAAATTTGTTGAGCAAGCTGCTCCTATTCCTTGGGAAGATACTCACAGAGGTGTGGAGTGGACCAAGAAGTGGAATGAAACTGATTCCATTCCAAACTCCAAAGTACTGACAGACCGTATTGGAAAAGCTGATGAGTTGCTCATAAATTCTGATTTCAAGACACAACTCAAAGTCACAGCTCTGTCTACCAAAAATCTTCAAGGTCTACACTCTGCCACTCATGAAAAGGTTGACAAACTTCTCGAAAGAGCTGAAAAGCTAGATATGGAAACCAAGCTTGATAAAAAGAGGTTCATCGGACCTATTTCTGAAAAGGTTGAAGCCATTGAGAAGATGCAAGAGAAGCAACATGCCCAAATTACTGAGGTCCTACAAAATCAAGCCTCTCAGAAAGCTCAATTGGATGAAATCCAATCTTCAGTTGAACTTCTTCTCTCTATCCTACTACTTGATGATGCCAAAAAGGGGGAGAAGGTAGTTAACTCCAAATGCACACCTACTCAAATACTGAAGAAGAAGGATGACAAAGGTGATGACCAGGGAAATTCTGATAAGAGTAGAGGTCATGGAAAAGATCAAGGTCAAGGGCAGAGCAGCAAGTTTTCTTCAAGGAAACTAATTACTGATGCAAGCAAATCTTCTACTCAAAAGAAGACAAGTTCTGAAGCTGCTCAAACTCAAAATCTGATCGCAAGTACTGATAAAAAAAATATGATATCAAGTTCTGATGACAAAGCCTGATATTCTGATACAAGGTGAAAGTCAAGATTCTCAGAAGTTTTTACAAACTCTGAAGCTAAAGGGGAAGCAGACTCCAGTCTACTAAAAGGATCCCAAGATTCAGACACTTGATGAAGAGATTGCTAGAAGATTGTTTTTGAAACATAATCCTGGAATGGATTTAGAAAATCTCAAGGAGGAAGAAGCTAGGTTTAAAGCTGAAAAGACAAATCTAAAGTCAAAAGGTTTTGTTGCAAAGAAACCTCTAAGGCCTAAGGTAAAAGGCATTGTGATCAAGGAGAAGTCAAATACTGAGGCATCAAAGCCCAAGACTAGATCACAGATTAAGATTGATCCCAAAGACAAAGGGAAGGGAAAAGTTGAAGAACCAACCAAGCCACTGGAGATGAAAATTCCTCAAATCTTGATAAAACCAGTGTGCAAAATGGTAAGTTACTGATGATACTCTTGCTGAAGATTAAGATGTTCAAACTCTGAAAAGAAGGAAGATTTCTGAAGAATCAAAGACAACCTCTGACAGTGCTCAAGTTGTTCAGGGTGAAGAACTGCAAGCTACAACAAAAACAACAAGTTCTGATAAAATCATCAAGACATCAACCTCTGACATAGCTCAAGTTGATTTAGACAAGATGAAAATATGTGAAAAAAAGAAACTCCTAAGGAAGAATGTCAAACCATCAGATCCAAAGAAAATCCAATTGTTATCTGATGTCATGACTATTGGATTGAAAGCCAGAGAAGCAAGAGACAGAGCAGGGCTAGGTTCTGATGAAGCTAAGATCAAAACAGGAGTTAAAGTACTTACTAGAGATCCATTTCTATTGACCGACAAACCTCTTGAAGATGTTACACGGAAACACCTTGATAAGGTTATCTCTATTCAAGTGGTACTGGACAAGCACAATATCAAAGAAAATCTTATTCTATTTCTTGAAGATGGAAGGACATATTAGATGTCAGAATCAGATGTGCTAAACAAATCACTGAAAGAACTTCAATTCTTTCATTACCTTTTAGAGGTAAAGTCTGATATTACCAGGAGATGATCAAATTTCATATTGAAGACCCTAAGAGATAAAGCTATAATTTCTGGTTCAAGGGTTACATAATTCATTCCTAATATTGTTGAAGATGATGGAAGTGAAATTCCAATGAAGAAGGATTCTACTAAGCTTGAAGTGATACTGAAAGAGAAATGTCTATGATACAATGAAGATTCTTCTCATCCAAGGGTAATAAGACTGAATGATGGTTTAGAAAGAAACCATATCTATGCTTTAAGGACTGTAATATACCAGATTGGAAGTCAGGGTGAAGAGATGAAGCAAGACAAGACTACAATAGTTCAAGTCCTGAGGAATAAAGAAGAAAAGCTGATATCAAACTTTGCCAAGAATCACTTTGGATTCAGATTGACTCAGTGAGATTGGTAAAAGCTACAAGGACTGTAAGTTATAGTTAGTTATCTAGTTAAACTCTTATTTTCATTTGTACTTAAATGTTTTTGACATCATCAAATCTATTAACTTGTATATTTTGCATAATTTACAAGTTGGGGGAGATTGTTAGATATATTTGAGATGTCATGTCTAATATGATTTGTGTTTAGTTTTCAGAACTTAACAACAGGACATATCAGGACTTACTGAAGTCAGAGCTTAATATCAGAACTTAAGATCATATCAGAACTCAAGTGCGGGAAGACTTTCAGTTAAGGAATGAAGCTGATTTACAGGAGAAGATCAAGACTAAAATAAAAGAAGATATGCGTGGAAAGAGTTAGAAGACTAGAAGACTTGTAGAAGATATTTGATTGATATATTTTAGGAGACAGAATTATATTTCGTATCAATTAGAAGTTATCTTGTAATTGTGTAATATATAAACACAGACTTAGGGTTTACACTATATGTGTTATCATTATCGAGAAAATTATATATTTTAACCTAGCAGCTCTTAGTGATATTTGTTCATCACTGAGAGAGAACAGCAGTTCATATTGTAACAAAGTTTATTGAATATACTTGATATTTGTTACATACTTGTGTTAAATCGATTTGATTGTATAAACATTTTATTCAACCCCCTTCTACAGTGTTGTGTGATCTAACAGGACTCATCATCAACGTGGGTTCCGATGAAAGCATGGTATATAAAAATGTAGTCTTTATAACGAATAAATAAAACAAAATACAAACAAGAGTATAGGTTCAACAAAACAAGAAACGAGCATCTAAGATTACAACTCAAAACAAAGATTCACAAGAATAAACTAGATCGTCTTCGCCTTTGTTGAATTATGTTATAGGTCTTTTGTCGTCTTTTCCTTATGCTCTGGTAAGTCTCCTTATTAAAAAATGATCTTGAGTTATCAATATATAGCAGTCCAATCAGCCCAGGAGTCCAGAAAAAAGAATTGCAATAGAATCAGGATTTTATTATCCCGACACGGCGCGGCCGCGCGCTTCATCAACGTGGGCGCGCTGGCTTCCTGTACTTCAGCGCGACCACCCACTTCATCAGCGCTGGCGCATTGGCCTTCTGCCAAAATTGACTTCTTCCATTTTTTATAACAGATTCGAGCCGGTCTTCGCGAGCTTTTATTCTAACACCACCTAGACACTATATTAGCACCAAAACAATGTTAATTCACCTGATTACCTAGATAATGCCTGAAATGCAAAAACACTAGAAAACACGTTAAAACACTTAACAACTTGAGTATAAATGCACCAATCCAAAGCTTATTAGAGCATTATAAAGTGTCATAAATGCCACTCAACAGCGTACTGGGTAAACCCGAGTGAACAGGCTCTGACTCAGGAGGCATAATCATACTCCCGTAGAATTCGAACCTATGACCAAGAGGATAGTTATCCCCTCTTTAACCAACTAAGTCAACCCTTGCGGACCATCATTTTCTCTCTTCTCTATATATATTTACCACTCATAAGTTGAGGGATTCGTAATTTGTGATTTTTTGACAAGTAATTTGTAGAATATCATACCTATTGATATGGATAGAAAATACATTCTAAATACACATTAAATGTCACATAATTACACTTGGAATTCCTGTCCAAAACCCAATACAGACCCGGCTGGTCTAGGCTCGTAACAGACTAGGGATGACCCAAGCGGTAAAGGCCCACTAGCATAGGTCGTCAAGGCCCACGAACATGAACTGTTCACAGACTGGACCCAATACGGCTAGAAGAGCAGATATATGTGTCCAAAAAGGACACAAATTCCTACAAGGATGGATCTGGAATTCATTCACTTACAGAAGTCCTAATTATAATTATCTAAGTAGGAGACTTGTCCACCAAGGGGTGGTGGCCCTAAATGTCACACCAACACAAATTATGGTAAAAAATATCACTTCTTGAAATTAAGGACCAAAATATCACTTCCCGACGGAACTTCGTGTAGCGTTTAAGGCGTTTTTCTTTTCACCCCGTAAAACGGCATTTCGTGTAATATTTTGTTGTTTTTTTTAATAATTTAAAAATAAAAAACGTTACTTGGAAGAAAGTTTTAACTTTTTTGTTTTTTTTAAGTTGGCAAAACGTGAGATTAAGTTGTGTTTTGGTTCCAAACACTACATCATGTAGCATTTTGGCCCCAAAACACCACTTTATCTAGCGTTTTACACATATAATTTTTTTAATAAAAAATATTTTTAACCTCAAATAAAAAAATGTTAATTCCTGAAACACTAAAAAATTTATTTAAATTGTTTCTAAAACCCAAAAGGGGATTGATGATCCCTAAAATATTAAAAATTATTAAAATTAAGTTACACTTTTATATTTAAAATTGCTTAATTTAAAATTTACATTTTTGGTTCGTACGGTTAGCTTAAATTAGGATTTAGGCTCTAGGCCCTAAACCCTAAATCCGTGTAATATTTATTAATATCCTTTTTAATATTTCTAAAACACAAAAGGGGATTGGTGAACCCAATATGTTAAAAATTGTTAAATTACGGTATAATCTTAAATTTTAAAAATTTTAAATAAAAAGAAATATCGAAAGCGTAACATTAAGTGATGTTTTCGGGCCCCTAAATAATACACCAAAAGCAGCTCAAATTAGAAAAAAAAACATACACACAAAACGTTAGTTCATCTAACGTTTGCCACCTTGGAATGTAAAAAAATAGCAAAACGGTACTTCGTGTAGCGTTTTGCCCTGTTTTCAAAACACTGCACGATACCCCGTTATAAAGTGACATTTTGGGCCTTATTTTCAAAAAACGACACTTTGGACATTTTTTATTAATATAATGATATTTTGGTCCATTTCTCTCCGCCAAGTCTCCGGACACAAGTCTAACCCTAGACTCATCTCTATATAAAGAGCTCTACCCCTCAACCCAGAACTACGCGTTTGGCTTGATTCTATACAATACAGAGATATGTAAGGCTGAACCGAATAGACCGAATACAGAACAGCATTCAGTCGGTTTGGTCCAAAACTAGACCGAACCGAATAGACTGAAAAATCGAATTATCATTTTTTCTTGGACCGAACCGGACCGAAATTGTATTATGGACCGAACCGAACCAAAATAATTTGGTTCGGTTCGATTTTGGACCGAACGGACCGAATTTTTTTAAAAAATAAAATTTTATTAAAATTTCAAACTAAAAATTATAAAATCTAAAATATAATTAAAGTAAGGTGACATGTAGAGTTCTAAGAGTGTATAAATACAATTATAAATTATGATATAATTTTTAAAAATATGTAAAATATATCAAATATAAAATTATATTATTCATGATTTGGTCTATTTAGTCTATTTGGTCCGGACCGAAATATTTATTAAAAAAACAGGACCAAACATAATTTTATTTCGGTCTATTTGGTCCGGACCGAATAGACTGAATTTCCGAAAAATCAGGAACGAACCGAATTAATTTGGTTCGGTTTTTCGGTTTCAGTTCAATTTTGCTCCACCCTAGATATATGTAGGCATTTTGCAAGGATGACTAGTCCCTAACGCGAGAGGAGCCATTAAAACTCAAAACTCACAAACCCTAACATTAATTACTAATACATCCTAATTTTTATTTCACAACAAGCATGTATTAATTTTAAAATTTAAGTATGGTTATCAATATTATAATAAATAGTACTCCAAAAAAGCCAAAAATTGTTTTTCATGTTATAAAAATAGAAACCGTAGAATTTTAGTCATGATAAATTAAAATCATATTATAAAAGTTACAAGGCATGCAATGTTGTAAATCTCACTAACAAATATAGCAACATAGAAGCAAGTGTATAAAGAATTTAGCAAGTTTAGGCCAAGACCACAGTTAACAAAACAAAACATGCAGGTAAACAAAATCAGTAACTGAAATAACGAAGAGAGAAAGAAAGATGTACCCGAAACCATAGCTTTTAACAGTGACTGAAATAAAGGTTCACAGATACAAAATGCCAAGAAAAATGATCACAGCTGAGTCACCAGGCCTTGCTCGAAGTCCTGGCTGCTCTTGAAGAGAATATTGCCCCTACCTGCTGCGTTTGGGATGCGCACAATATCTCCACCAGGATAAAACAGCTCGGAGTTTATGTTAACAGCAGCAACAAAAGCTCCACTTCGACCAGCACCTCAGTCGCCGGAAAATATCAGCACTTCAGGACTTTTGGGAGAGAAATGCAGAGAGGTTGAAGAGAAGAGAAGAGAATGTAGTGTGTATATTTCTTATACATTCAGTTTAGCCTCTATTTATAGGAGAGAAAAAATGAAACTGTCAACACACTTAATGTCTGAATTAAACTGCTTCATTAATGAAAAAATTAAAACTGATCAGATTTTGAATTTAAATTATTTGTAACAGCTTTTCACATTAACACCCACATTATTATCAGAACTTAAGTTAAATTCTGATTTGATTCATCAGTACTTAAGTTTTGATTCTGATATCAGAACTTGTTAAGTTCTGATTTTATTCATCAGTTCTTAAGTTCTGATTCTGATATCAGAACTTGTTACAGATCAGATTATTTGCAGGTTCAATATATTTAGACTAAGCCCACTAACAAAGTGACTTAGCCTATTTCAGTACCCAGCCCAATAATCCAGTCACCGATAAATAAATTCGAATTAAAAAAATTCTTAAATAAATAAAATCCTCGCCCAGGTCGCCTCGCGTACGCGAGATGCCGAGACATTCGCCCAAATCGCCCTTCGACCCAACCCGACCCGACCCGGTCCGGTGCGGTGCGTAGCGAGGCGGGGCGCGCGTGTGTGTGTGTGTGCGCGTGAAGCACACAACAACACAATGGACCATCACACACCTTAGTAGTTGTATACTACTCATGTGGGTAATACCATATAAAGCACACACCCTCCTTTATTTATTTCAATGTGGGACAAACATTCTCAAATTTTTCCAAGCTTTTCCAAGCTACTTTCAACTCTCATTTTATATGGATTTCATTAAGAAAATTCTTAAAACCATACATGAAAATTTTAAGTTCAAATATCATTGAACAATTTCCAATCATTAGATTTTAGGATTAACATCAAGAACATAATTAAATTAAGCTCTAAAATCCTAATTTTCTAACAATCCCCCACAAATCCATACAGAAATGCGATCAATTTCCCATCATGACTTGTTTTTCAGAGTCGGTACCCTTCCGGGTTTGAACCCTCCTAATTCCTCTACTTCAATGGCTATCGGACTCAGATGGAATGTTTCACCTTGAATCTTAATCCGTTTAGTATAACCATATTCCATAGACGACGACAAGTCAAAGGTTATGGTGCCAATCTACGGCTTTGAGACATTAATGGTCATGTCTCGATCCTGTTCGTCGAATGCTTCAAGGATTAACCCTATCCTCTAATTGCGACCACACAATTACATTCGCTTAGCTGGGCATCTCCAGAGATATACTGCCTCTATCTCGTTAAATGACTTGATCCCATTCAGAGTTTTAACACTCTTGCTTTTCTGGCAGTGTCAGTACCTTCTAGGTTTACAGGGGATAGACTCAGATACTATAGTATCATCTATGTAGCAAAGGTACTACCAACTCATCCTTACAGCTTGTTATTACCCATTGAATACACTTCGAGGGATCTCCTCTCATGTGTATTGGGTTCCCACTGTTGATGAATTATGACGGGTTGACAGTCCCATCCCCAACCTTGACTTAAGGACCACTGCAGGTTTCAGTCCTTTAGTAAGAGGATCAGCTATATTATTCTGAGTTCCTATGAACTCTATAGCTATGATCCTATCAGTCACTAAACCCCTTATAGACTTGAGTCTAACTTGGATGTGTCTCTTAGTTTTAGCATTATGCTTTTTACTGCTAATCTTGTCGATAGTTGTTCGACTATCACAATGAATAGCAATAGCAGGAAGCGGTCTGCTTACTACAGGTATTGCAGACATAAGTTCGTGTAACCATTCAGCCTCCGTCCCTGTGGCATCAAGTGCACACAACTCAGCCTCAAAAGTAGACCGAGTAACTATAGTCTGTCTGCTTGACTTCCAGGATATTGCTCCACCAGCCAAGGTGAACACGTATCCAGTCACTCCATTGGAACCAGACTTCTTAGCTATCCAACTTGCATCACTGTACCCTTCAAGCACACCAGGAAATCTCCTGTAGTGTAAACTAAGGTACATTGTGCCTTTTAGATATCTAAGTACTCTATCAAGAGCATCCCAATGAGTTCTGTTTGGACAGCTTGTATATCTAGCCAATTTAGACACAGAATATGAAATATCTGGTCTAGTGCAGTTAGCAAGATACTGCAAGCTCCCAATAATCTGAGAATACCTTAACTGAGACACAGGCACTCCTGAAGTATTCTTGACAAGGGCAACTTTCGAATCATAAGGTGTACTAGCGATTCTACACTATGAATAACCATATTTCTCAAGTATAGATTTCTCTATATAATGAGATTGAGTCAAGGTTATTCCTTCAGTGGACTGAATCAATTTGATTCCAAGAATCATACTTGCCTCACCCATATCCTTCATTTCAAAATGTCTTTTCAAGAATTCTTTAGTCTTGTTAATAATCTCAATATTAGTTCCAAACAATAAAATGTCATCCACATATAGGCACAAAATAACACACTCATTACCTTTAACTTTAGTGTAGACACACTTATCACTTTCATTAATCTTATAACTGAAAGGCAATATAGTTTCATCAAACTTTTTATGTCAATCTCTGGGAGCTTGTTTCAAGCCATAGATGGACTTGATCAACTTACATACTTTCCTTTCATTGCCTGATGCAACAAATCCATCAGGCTGATCCATATAAATCTCTTCCTCAAGTTCACCATGAAGAAAAGTCGTCTTTACATCCATCTGATGGATGATAAGACCATGGACTGAAGCCAATGCTATAAGCATTCGGATTGTTACCATTCTTGCAACCGGAGAGTATGTATCAAAATAATCAATTCCTTCCTTTTGCTTAAAACCCTTAGCTACCAGTCTAGCTTTGTACCTATCTATTGAGCTGTCAGGGTTCAACTTCCTTTTAAAGACCCATTTGCACCCAATAGTAGAACACCCAGGAGGGAGATCAACCAACTCCCATATTCCATTAGAAACAATAGAGTCAATTTCACTCTTGACAGCGCCCTTCCAGTGCCTTGACTCAGAAGAATCCATAGCTTGCCGGAAAGTTAAAGGTTCGTCCTCGATATTGTAAGTGATGAAATCACCTCCAAAATCCTTGACTACCTTTGCACGCTTACTTCTCCTTGGTTCCTCTAGTTCCTTAGGAATAGAGCTACTACTAGGTTCCGCCCTCACATTTGTCATCTTTTCCACATGATCAGGAATAGAACTTGATGTGTGAGTAGGATCTTCCTCAGAAGTCGTTTCAGGTATTCCAGTCTTCATAGGATAGACATCCTCAAAGAATGTCGCATCTCGAAATTCAACTATCGTGTTTGCCACTATACCATCTATGTCAGATTTTAACACTAAAAATCTCATAGTTGTAGTGGTTTCAAGATAGCCCAGAAAGATACAGTCAACAGTCTTTGGACCTAGTTTCTTTCTCTTGTGTTCGGGAACAAGCACCTTAGCAAGGCACCCCCACACACGAAGATACTTAAGACTAGTCATCCTGCCTTTCCATAACTCCAAGGGTGTTTTATCCATGTGTTTCAGAGGGACTCTATTCAAAATATGGCAAGCCGTATTTAGAGCCTCTCCCCACATGTATTTAGGCAACCCAGAGTTAATAAGCATACTATTAATCATATCTTTAAATGTTCTGTTCTTTCGCTCAGCAACCCCATTAGACTCAGGTGTGTATGGTGGAGTAACTTCATGAACTATACCATTGTTTGCACAAAATTCATTAAAAGCATTACTCGTATACTCACCACCTCTATCAGATCTCAATCTTTTAAGTAGCTTACTAGTTTGTTTTTCTACTTCAGTTTTATATATAATGAATTTACTAAGTGCTTCATCCTTATGTCTAAGTAAATAAACATAACAGTATCTACTACTATCATCTATAAAAGTAATGAATTATCTAAACTGGTCCTTGGTCAACACACCACCAAATTCACAAATATCAGTGTGTACTAAATCTAACAAGTCTGAATCCCTAACAACGTTATGAAAAGGTTTCCTTATTTGTTTAGCAGACACACATACTTGACATTTAGAATTCTTTTCTATGGTATGTTATGGTATCAACTCTAAGTTCATCATGCTCTTAAGAGCACCAAAGTTTAAATGACCTAGTCTAGCATACCATATATCTGAGGATTCAATACAGTTAACAGTAGGAATAACATTATTATTCAAATTTCCCAAAACGGGATCCGCATTAATAACAAATAAACCATTTGACAAGTAACCCTTGCCAAAGAATGTACCAGTGTGAATAAGAACTACTTTATTACACTTGAATGAAATTTCAAAACCACTAGAAACTAAACAGCTTCCACTTATTATATTTCTACACATGTTGGGAACATGATGCACTCTCGTCAGAGATAGAATACATCCTGAAGGGAACTTCAGATCCACGTTTCCAACTCCATGTACTTGAGCAACACTAGCATTCCCCATCTTCACAGTCAGGCTATGACTCTGTTGATAAGATACAAATAAACTAATATCAGCACAAATATGTACATTAGCTCCAGTATCTATCAACCATTCATTTGACAGATAGGTAGAAAATATTACAGGGTTGTAGGATACATACCGGTCAACGTCGGTTTCAGAAGCCGTAGCCTCACCAACAACCATGTTCACTACAGGCCCACTTGCGGTTCCAAGCACAACATTTGCTTGCGCTACCTCGGTTTTCTTCGCTTTCTTCGTAGGGCAGTCCTTACTCCAGTGCCCAACCTGCCCACAAGACCAGCATGGTTTGTTTGCCTTGGGTTTCTTGACCTTGTCCTTGTCACTCTTAGGTTTATTACTATTAGCTTTCTTAGCAAAAGCCTTCCTCTTTTGTCCTACAGTTGCTATGTTTACCTTTGAGGTACCGTGTTCAGTTGGCATCACATGTCCCTGTTTGGACTTGTGTTATTCTTGCACCGAGATGTCCAGCATAAGGTTGGTCCAGGTGATCTCTCATTTCTGTCTTTTCAGGGAGAGAGAGAACTCTTCCCAAGACTTCGGGAGTTTTTCAATCACACTCATCACCTTGAACTTCTCCGGGAGATTCATTCCAGACTCCTTCAAAACATGCACTATCATCTCGAACTCATGCACCTGCTCAGTCATGGACTTATTGTCCACCAGCTTGAACTCGAGGAACCTTGCCACAGAATACTTTTCTAGACCTTGTGAGTCAGTATTATGTGTCTGGTTCAGCTTCTCCCATAAGAGTTTTGCAGAGTAGGCATCGGAAGAATAGACATCAAACAAAGTGTTTGTTAGTGCCGCCAGAATGGCCACTCTAGCCACTCCATCCTTCTCAGCCCACTTCGCAAAAGCCTTAACTGTGTTAGCCTTCTCTTGATCCACTACTGGTTTCTCATATTCCACAACCGGCCACAGACCCTTTATAGTCAGCCACAACTTCATCCTTTTCTGCCAGCGAGAAAAGCCAATGCCACCGTTGAATTTCTCCGATAAACCGGTTAGCTCAACAGCTTGTGGGAAACTATAGGTGGTCCAATCAATGGTCTCAGCAGTTGCACCCGAACTGCTACCACCACCAACGATAACCTCACTTTCGTTAACCATTATGCTAAATTCTATATAACTAGTCTTCTCTTCAAGAATGTTGTAAATCTCACTAACAAATATAGCAACATAGAAGCAAGTGTATAAAGAATTTAGCAAGTTTAGGCCAAGACCACAGTTAAAAAAACAAAACATGCAGGTAAACAAAATCAGTAACTGAAATAACGAAGAGAGAAAGAAAGATGTACCCGAAATCATAGCTTTTAACAGTGACTGAAATAATAAAGGTTCACAGATACAAAATGCCAAGAAAAATGATCACAGCTGAGTCACCAGGCCTTGCTCGAAGTCCTGGCTGCTCTTGAAGAGAATATTGCCCCTACCTGCTGCGTTTGGGATGCGCACAATATCTCCACCAGGATAAAACAGCTCGGAGTTTATGTTAACAGCAGCAACAAAAGCTCCACTTCGACCAGCACCTTAGTCGCCGGAAAATATCAGCACTTCAGGACTTTTGGGAGAGAAATGCAGAGAGGTTGAAGAGAAGAGAAGAGAATGTAGTGTGTATATTTCTTATACATTCAGTTTAGCCTCTATTTATAGGAGAGGAAAAATGAAACTGTCAACACACTTAATGTCTGAATTAAACTGCTTCATTAATGAAAAAATCAAAACTGATCAGATTTTGAATTTAAATTATTTGTAACAGCTTTTCACATTAACACCCACATTATTATCAGAACTTAAGTTAAGTTCTGATTTGATTCATCAGTACTTAAGTTTTGATTCTGATATCAGAACTTGTTAAGTTCTGATTTTATTCATCAGTTCTTAAGTTCTGATTCTGATATCAGAACTTGTTACATATCAGATTATTTGCAGGTTCAATGTATTTAGACTAAGCTCACTAACAAAGTGACTTAGCCTATTTCAGTACCCAGCCCAATAATCCAGTCACCGATAAATAAATTCGAATTAAAATAATTCTCAAATAAATAAAATCCTCGCCCAGGTCGCCTCGCGTACGCGAGACGCCGAGACATTTGCCCTTCGACCCGACCCGGTGCGGTGCGTGGCGGAGCGGGGCGCGCGTGTGTCCGCGTGAAGCACACAACAACACAATGTACCATCACACACCTTAGTAGTTGTATACTACTCATGTGGGTAATACCATATAAAGCACACACCCTCCTTTATTTATTTCAATGTGGGACAAACATTCTCAAATTTTTTCAAGCTTTTCCAAACTACTTTCAACTCTCATTTCATATGGATTTCATTAAGAAAATTCTTAAAACCATACATGAAAATTTTAAGTTCAAATATCATTGAACAATTTCCAATCATTAGATTTTAGGATTAACATCAAGAACATAATTAAATTAAACTCTAAAATCATAATTTTCTAACATGCAAAAAGTTTGCCGCCATGAAAGAAACTGTAGAGAGAGCTGACAAATATGATATATCTGAATAGCTAAGATGTAGAGTTTGTAATGTAGGAGGAGAATCTAGAAGGATGGGGATGGTGAAATAGCGTGTATGAGGCGCAACATTATTGTGAAAGACAAAGGGAGGTGGACAAGCCTAAGGGTGGGGGTTTACATACAAATCTTACCTTAAACGTGTTAACTGCTGAACACAAGCATTTCCAGCAGCAGCAGCAGCAGCAGCAGCAGCAGCGCAGGAATCTAGAAGAACAGAGAAGCAAAGGGGAAAAAGAGAGAATGTAATTTATATATCAACATGTAGCATGCATCCACCAACATAAAAACAACCATTCTCCTGCCTTCAACTTTTGAGTAGTTCTGCGTACGGGATCTAGCTCCCAAAACTTTTTCCTAGTAACATGGCACTAACACTTGATCCGTTTTAATTTGTGAACGCAAATATACGAAAAGTTATGACTATTAATATATTAATTACATATAAGTTGCATTCTAAAATACCGGAATTAGCATTATTCAGTACAAATATGTGATTAATTAGAATAATAATTTGATATATTTAATAATATAGAATAATAATTAATTTATTAAGCTTTATATAATAATTTAATAAAAATAGGCACCGATTAATCGGATTCTAAAATCGAATTGATAATTAATCAGAAAAATTGATAATTTTTAAAAGCATGCATATAAGTATTTCAGGAATATTTTGGAAATCCTAGTATCTCGCATTTTCCTAAACTATAAGTTTAACTAGGGGTGTACGTGATTCTGATCAGATCATTTTTGGGTAAAAGTCGAACCAAACCGCGAAGAGCGGTTTTAGAAAATTGTCATCTGCAACCACATTTGTGGTTCCGGTTAACCGCGTCAATTGCGGTTGCAAATTTGCGGTTATTGCGGATCGGTTTGCGGTTCAATGACTTATTTTAAAATAATTAATAATTTCCAAAAAAATAAATTCAGAATATTAATAAATTCAAATTTAAGTTACGTGATAACTTTATATTCAAAAATAAAATACAAACTAATGCCCCGTGTGGAGCAAGGATATTAAAAACATACAAAAAAAATGAAGGCGACGGAAAAGAAAAAATAAAAGGATAAAAAAAATTATATATTGATTATATTTTCCATTTGTTTCGTTATATATCGTATAAGGCAGAAGTTCCACAACCACAGATGGTTCTGGGGGCTGGGGAACCAACGAGGGATCCGCAATGATTCATTGCGGAAGCCATGTAGACTTCCGCAATGAATCATTGCGGAAGCTAATACCTTCTTTAATTATTTTAAAATAAAATAAATATAGCATCATTTTATTATATTTAAATTATGTTATTATTATTAAATAATTCAACTATAATAAAATTAAGTATTTCATAAATTTAGTAAAAAACGCATCACTAAATAATAATTTTATAATTCAAATATAATAATATTCATTTCATATTTATTACTATTAGATTATTTCGAGAAACGTTTATCCGAGAAGGTTTTTGATTCGTAAACTTATGACACCGTGAGTTTATGTATCAATAACCATACCGAGTAGGATTCTCAAAATAATATAATAATAGTAATAATTAGATGACTAATATTTTAAATAATAATAATAATAATATTGTATTATTTAATAAAATATATTTTTACTAAATTTATAAAATATTTTTTTAAAGATAAAAATGTGAACATAAGAAATCCACGTTGAAAATAGTTTATATATACATTTCAAATTTAAATGTACAAAATTCTCCATTTAGAAAAAATGATAGAATTTATACTCAAAGTACTTCATTTGTGGTTATGATGCGTTAAAATAGTTTGATACATAATTGTATATTATTCTTTTCTAACCAGACTTTTTATCATAGATAAATTATTCTAAATTAATATTATATTTGTTAAATTATTATTTTTTAGTGTACTTATTTTACCAAAATATAAGGTAAAATAAATAATATTTATGTTCAAAAAAATTTAAAAAATGATATCAAAAATTTATATAAAATCAACAAGGGGTATAAAATTTATAATGAATTTTAAAATTTTTTATTAATTTTTTTGTGACACAAAAAAATGTTAAAAAAAAAGAAAAAAAAATTCAGTACTTCCGCAATTAATCATTGCGGAAGCAGAGAAAACTTTTTATAATTCGCGTGTCATTGACGCGTTGGTTGGTTAGAAAATTAAATACGCATTCCGCAATGATTCATTGCGGAAGCATTACTTAAATGCATTCTCACCAACCTACTTTTTTGAATTTTCAAATATAAATTACTTAAAAAAATTATAAAAAATTGAAAATAATATAAAATTTTGGCCAAAAAAATTACACAATTTATGTTCTAAAAACATTTTTTCTGGAATTTTTGAATTTTTTTTTACTTAATTCTAATTTTCATATTTAAATTACTTCAAAAAATCATAAAAATTAAAATTAACATAAATTTAGTCCAAAAATTACAATATTTATTTTCTCAAAATTTTTATTTTCCTACATTTTTTCTGAATTTTTTTAAAAATATTTATATGTTTCCTTTTTTATCACTTAATACAAATTTTCGAATTTAAATATTTAAAAATCATAAAAAATTGAAAATAACATAAATTTACTCGTGGAAGGAGAAGAACTAAAAATTGTCTCTATTATCACCTTAATCGCTTGAAATTGTCTCGGTTATATCTATTTTTGAGTTTTAATCGAATAAAAACTATTAACTACAAAAAATAAAAAAATTCGGTTTGAGGACCTTCCGCAATGAATCATTGCAGAATAACCTTCCGCAATGAATCATTCATTGCGGAAGGGTTGTTTGGCTCTGAAAAAACCACAAGTTTTCTGGAATTTTTTAAAAATATTTATATGTTTTCTTTTTTTATCACTTAATTCAAATTTTTGAATTTAAATATTTTAAAAAATCATAAAAAATTGAAAATAATATAAATTTACTTGTGGAAGGAGAAGAACTAAAAATTGCCTCCGCTATCGCCTTAATTGCTTGAAATTGTCTCGGTTATACCTATTTTTGAGTTTTAATTGAATAAAAACTATTAACTACAGAAAATAAATTTATCAAGTGTTGAGGACCTTCCGCAGTGAATCATTGCGTAAGGGTTGGTTGGCTCTAAAAAAACCCCAACCAACCATGGTTGGGAAGGGGACCCATCGTATAATGATTGTGAATCTTATAAACGAAGTTTTAATATTAATCTATGATTAGTTAATAAATGTGTATACTTATTAATTTATATGATATCAACTATAATTTTGAAAATATATTTCATTATAAATATATATTGTGAGTTGCGGTTGCGGTTACAATTTTACGATTTTCAAGAATTTAAAATCGCATCTAAACCGCGAATGAGCGGTTTTTAAAATTTAAATCAACAATCAACCCGCGCTTCACGATTATCCACAAAATACGGTTCGTTTGTGAGCGATTGAGCAATTGAATACAATTGAGCGGTTTGTATATATACCCGTAAGTTTAACCACCATATATCTATTTTTAGTTTGTGATTTATATATGGACCGTGGTAATACCATTAGCCCTGGACACCTACCTAAGTCCTACATTTTTATAGGACTGCACCCCCTGTAATCTGTATCATAGCAGTAGAGTACCATACACTGTACACCTTTTTTACCAATTTAGTGAGACCCTTTCCAGAAGCTTTGTCTGTAAACTTGAAAATTCTAAATTATTTGAGCTTTCTTATTCTTTTATATTTACTTTTTATGTAGGTAACCAGTAATGCAGATGATAAATAATTAAAAAGGTGATAATACTATTTTATATATTAAAAAAATAGTTGCATAACCATTCCCTTTAACAAAATGATTGAGTGATCTATAACTCTAACTTTTTGTTAAAGGTGAATTATCCCAAAACAAAAAGGAGGGTATATTTCATTGTGTTAGAAACCAATAATATTATATTCTCTTTCTCACCACAAAACTCCATGGAAAGATTGAGAGGGAGTCAACAAGCATATCCAATAAAACAAATCCTCTGTAAAACTGAAATCTGTATACAAGTCAAAACTTAAGAAAAAGAAATGAATAAAGTAAAGATAGAGAAAACAAATAGACAATATTAATAAAGTTGTATAATGACAATGAGTGCCCTCATCATCTTCTACTCTCACAGTCACACCACATGCTATTCACAACTCCCTCTTCTAGAATCCCCATTAGCTGTTTGCCTGTTACTTTAATATGTTTTTCGTTTTTCTAGTTCGTTTGTTGCTTTTTTTCAAAACCGGATGATGAAATTATTTGTGTGAACTAAAGATTAAATATTCAAAACATGGTACTCGCACACGTAGCGTATCTCTCGTTGACTTGTATGTTTTTTCATGTGGAGTAAGCCCCTACTTAAACATGTCTCTGGTTACCTAGCCGACTGAGAGAAAGTTACCGCAGTTACACTCCCTTGCTTACAATTATGGATACGGACAGAGATATATTTAACTTTATTGTCCAAATTAAGTCCATCATTTTAAATCATATTAAGTTATTGATCGTCAAAATTAAGTTCAGTTGTCGTATCATATTAATTTGCAATTTTACATAATTGTGTTGTACATATTAAAGAGGAGGCTTTTAGTTGGCCTTTTTCATTTCTGTAAAATATTTTTCAATACACCCTATTTTCTAAATCGCAAAAAAAAACTGAAATTTTACATCGAATCCAGGACCTTTACCGAATTTCCAATGAATGAGAGGAAGGAAGAAGCCTCAATTTTGGGTCATCGACAAATTATCTGGTTATAATCAGCTATATTATTTCTATACGAAAATATACTGTAGGTAGATTTTGAATCAGTTTAGTCTACAATGAAGTGAACCGAGTAAACTTAAAGCTTGACAAGAGGTCCTTAGTATAAACAACACAATTTGTAGTAGTCCTCATCAGAAGTGAAGTTGCAAAAGTATAACAAAAAACTCCACAACACAACTAATTTGACTAAATTACCAATACACATCATAGTATCTCTATCAAAAGATTCGAAATATGACAATATAATAAAACTCACCAGTGTACTAAACAACGGAATAACATACATAACTGTTTTCTTTGATAACAGAGTAAAGATGAGTGTCCAAGATTGTACTTCAACCAGCAGGAGTAGCAAGACTGCATGAGTTCTCGAAATGGTGCAGTAAGGAGATCAAAATTAAGGAATCAAATAATTTATTAGTTCAAAATCAAAATCATACGAAATAGGAAATACTGAGCTCAACTAGCTAGGTCAAACATATATGAACCACGATCAAGAACGACATAACTAAGGATTATTTTTGTACAACATATAACTAGCTATCATAGTCGGATGTTGGACAAAGTATTCAAGCAGCAACATTAAGTTCTTTCAGCTGGAGTGAGGTGCCCCATCTGTTCCGTAAGGTTATGCACATTATTCAAATTAGTCCACCAAAATCTTTGATGCCCTTCCATTGTGGTATCACTTGTTCTTCCATCCGTGTCTGATTTCTCTAGCTCGGCTTCTTGAATGGTAGAGGAATTTGGAGTCTGATCAGTCAGAAATTGTTCCCAAAACACATCGTTAACCCCTGTTGGTAGTGCTTGAGTTGTCTCTTCAACTGGTTCGTTTAGAACATCAATGTCAAGAACATTTGCAGGCCTTGCATTTACATCTATCCCCGGTGATCTTGGCCTTGATTCTAAGTCGATATAGATAGATGAGATGGCAGGACTATCTGCATGATCAGAAGCAGCAGCAGCTAACTCGAGGGGTGAACGAATATCCCTCGAGTGAGGGGACGATGGATGGAAGTTTGGGGAGCGTTGTTGGACATTCATATCAGAATCACCAGATGATGCATCCATTTCTGTTATAACTAATGGCGATGGCTGCATTGTACTGTAATCATACATGTCAACTCCCGAAGATTGACCAACCCCGTGTAAAAAATTCTCCCAAAACCTTAAGGATGAGTCTAACTTCTCTATTAGCTCTGAACTTAACATTGATATGGACATAGTACCCTGATTTTCTTCCTCAAAAGTCGAATATTGGTTTTTATTGGCTTCATCGTATAAGTAAGTGGACACTGCCAACCTTCTCTTCTTGTTACCAAATTGATATTGTGGCCCGAAAGCAGGTGCAGTACCATGTTTCTGGAGTATTTGAGCCAGGAATGTAATAGTATTTCTCTGTCGATTTTCAATGTTCTTCAAACGCTCCCCTAGCGAATATACTTCAATTTCAAATCCTTGACTATCCTGCTTATGCTTTTGTAACTCTAACTGAAGCAAACTCTTTTCATGTTTGAGCTTGGCAATTTCATCTTCAAGTTCCTGTCTTTCCGAATCAGTTAATGTACCTTGATGTGCAGAATGGCTATGAATTGGCTTGCGACGGTGAATTCTAGGTAAAAGATGTTTCTGACCTCTTATAAATTCCTCATTTGCGAACTCCCACTGATCAGGATCAATCTTTCTAAAACCCTGGTAGTAAAAATCAAAAAATCAATACCTTAATGACCAAAATTAAATTCTCATACAATTGTAAACACTGTCACACTTGAAGTGCAGAGCTTATAGCACATAGATAGAGAGACAAAAGATTATGATTTAAACAAAAGCATCAGAGATTAATGTGCTTACATATGTATTAAGCTGCCTGACAAAGCTGGAGAAGTTATTGTGCTTGAAGTATGTTGGAAGCAAATCCTTGGCAAACTCTGGAGGATTCCAGACAACAAAGCTACGCCCGGTGTGACTCCAAGAAACAATGGAGTCAGTCACCGGGTCTTCAATCATTTCATATGTCTTGGTAAGAAAAGGCGCGGGAGAACTCGAACCATGAGCCCCTTCCATCATAAAAAAATTTATACAGCAGAATTCGAAATTTACTACTATATCTCTCAACTATATACCAAACAACTCAAAAATTACAAACCACTTTAAATCATTCCCATTTCTTACTCAAGGCATGCCACCAAAACACAACAATTTATTCACTAAAGCCTTCTTTATTTAATCAAAAACAAAGATTTTAGCTACAAAAAAAAAAGAACTGATTTTTTTTAAAAAAAGTATTTGAAAAGAAGATATAAGCAAAGAGATTCTAGAACACTAAGAAAGAGCAAGATGGGAAGATAAAATATTGAGAAGTGAGAAAAAGTGGTGATGGTATTTATAGTAAATTGACAAAGAGGTTGAACAAGAATTAGACTATATGTATGTATTGAAACTATGTATATATTAGTTTCCAGAGAACTTCTTGAATGTAGTGGACAGAGTGTGAATAAAACTTAAAACATGCATGAGATTGAAGATACGCATATACATGTATATTTGAGATGTGAGAAGGATGCGTACAAAGAGAAGAAGTTGAAGGTGATGTTGACATGTCTTTGATAATGAACTGACTTGAACAGCAGCCGTGCCCCAAGTCATTACCCTTTTTTTTAAATCTAATCAACACATAACAGAAACAGAATCAGCTAACCATTGACAACTAACGACATTTTAATCAGAATTGGTGTTCTCTTATTTAATTGCATATGTTTATACGGTTTATTAACAAAAGTGTTTACAATCTTCGTTTCTTCTTCCTTTTTAACTAAATACGTCTTTATCTTTGTTTTTTTACCCAGGTGTTCGTGTCAGTTTATGCTTGTCTCGACGAAGATTGTTAGTAAGATAGATATTAAGTAACAGATCAACACATGCAAACCGTTTTTAAATTTTGGACCCCCTCGACTCGGACCATGAATCCGCCCTAATTAAAGCATAAATATGTATAACATCAACAAATTTATATTTTTATTAGTATCGGATTGGGCAAAATTACGGATCAGAGCGAGGAGTCCCACGACCCTGCCAACTGTTGCTGTAATATGTTAACAAACTAATCACTATTTAATTTCGAGTATGTCAGAAAAAAGTCTCTTTCAATATCTTATATCAATATTCTAGCACTACTTCTTACTCAAAAACTCATATATGTTGAAAAGTGGAGTACGAACACTTATTTTTTGCCATAACTTTGTGTTTGGTGTTCATAATAAATTGTGAGAATATTGGGAACGGAAGGGAGTCGAACATCAATCTCTTGTCGGTCTTAGTTCTGATATCACAAATCAGTTATCCCAAGAATATTAGAGTAATATCCTTTATATGATTTTATATTAGTATTCTAACATAATGTTATATGCTTAAATTATTTGTAGTTGTTTAAAGAAGGAAGATTATGCATGATCAAAATCGGACCGAATAGGCTAAATTATTAATGTTATACGAACATGAAATGTGATTTATACAGGTAGTAGTGTGAATAGTTTTCCCCTAAAGCAGCAAACCACCGCGCCACTGTGACGAAGGAAGTACAAGGAATATTTTGTTATTTCTGACCTCCACCGCTTGATTTTGCACTGTTTACAATATATCTGTACTCTATAAAGAGTAATCATTGCTTGCCTTTTTATGTTGTTTTTTTAAATTTTGTTATATATCAGGGGATCTCATATAATGTAGTAGTAACTTGTATACAGTAGTATTCTGGTAATTTGTTAGGATGGAGTAATATTCACAATGTTTTCGTTTATGAAACATACAAATGTACTTCAGTTAGAAATGCTTTAATGATTGAACATCACCGCCTTAACTAGCAATGGTCCAACATTCCAAGCCCAAGAAAGTGAATCCAGCTTATCTGGCCCATCAAAATGAGCCCATCTTCTTTTTCTCACTTGCACTATAATGTTCAAAATTTCAATTATAATGGAGCTCAATCATACATGTATCAAGTTACATGCTGTGGGGCTAAAACAAGATATTTTTTGAATAATTTCAACGACAAATTGTCAATATAAAACAACCAACACAATAATAATTATCTGCATTGCTGAATTTTGAAGCGTATATATTTCTACACGTATTAATATCAAAAATAACCACATAAATAACACTGCCTTTTATATGTATCTGGTTAAAACTTGAGATCAAGCTTTGCATTATTGTCTTCTTTTTGTTGCAGTTGAAAAAATGAGGATGGAAGACACTGAAGTGTCCAGGCGAAGAGTGAGCATGATCGCTGCTCACTTTGCTGCCAACGACGACGTATCCGCCATGGCTACTCATGTTCTCCCTGTGGTACCTGGCCTTTCTTTATACTTGAATTATTATAGTAGGTTTCATGGATATAGTTGTGAGCTGTTGAATAATAAGTATTCTTGGCTTAGAACATAGATTTATCTTGTTTTTGAATGACTACCTTAATCTGTGAAGTTGTTGTATGATTCCTTAGTCACTATGTTGTACTTAATTATGCATTTAAACTTTATTTGTTATGATCTTAGAAAAAAGTATCACGAGGTTAACCTCAGGATCCGTATTCTCTTAAACTTAAATCCTAAAATCAGGCAGCTTAATTAGATGATCATATATGTCTAGTACACCTCATAACTACTCGGGCCTTTTTTTGGAATTGAAGAGTTGATCACTACCATCATGTATCTTTATTATTGTAAAGTATTCAACTTTACTGTCGAAATTGAACCTGAACTTTTCTGAGAATATTGAGGATATATAGCAGGCTTCGAGCTGTAGCCTGTAGTCCCCTGCTTCTAAGCTTTTGTACCAGGTTAAATTACATGATAAATTTGAGTTTACTAGGCCTGATGAATTAACTCCAGTGAAAGTGAATCATATATGTCCTCAAGGTTTAATATTTCTGTTCTATACCCTCATTTTGTACTATGTCTAATTTATACACACGACATGGTGTCACACATTGATTATGGCTCTGTAGGAGAAGATTAATTTATGTTTAGAAATTAAAAGTGTGAGAGAAGTCTATAGCCCTGAGAGCTGAGATGTACTGAGGTAGGTCAAAGGTGTTACTAGTGCCTGATATGTTGTTTAATTTTTCCTTACAACATGAAGCGATTAGGTCATATAAGCCTCTATAATCAATAATAGAGAATAGAAGGCTGAATTAAGTGTACTTAATTGTTCCTTAGTTAATTAGTCAGCTACTAAGATACAGTAGTGTATCAGAACTGCAGCGGCAGTCTAACCTCTTTCACACAAAGGCGCGATAGCAAAGTAAGTTTTGCTAGGCAAGGATCCAGTTCTCAAGCTTGTTTTATGAGACAAATTTCAGAAGAATCTCAGGTGCATAAACTTTTGTTGGTGTTTTTATATATCGCCAATACTACTTAATAACTAATTCTTAAGGCCTAACTCGAGGTTGTCCTGGCTTATATTGCCATATTCAGATGGAACAGCAACAGCATAACACTTGCAAGTCCGAAAACCAGGGTATCCCATTCATAGATACCAACTCTTCAATCAAAAGATATCAAAAGTCAAAGGAAGAACCCTTGTTTTCTCGACCCATTGTGCAAGATTACAAATTTTCTGCATCTGAGCCTCCTAAGTTTGCTCGGCCTTACAGTGGCCTCGGAAACATGATCTGCTGCGAGGATATTAAGGATGCTCCCAAGGCTAGTGGTAAGAAACACGGCAATAATTTATGAATTCATATTCTTGAAGAGTCGTGGTATCTTGTTTTCAGGGAACAAATGTGCCCTTTAGTACAAGTTTTGCAGAAAAATATTTGCACTGTTGTGTTTTTTGTGTGTTTCACTTTACCCTCCATGTTAAACTATTAGACTTTGTCTACAAGTCAGAGGATCTTATATATAGGGATTACATGCAATCAAGTATGGATCCTAATTTCTAAGTATGCTTTCTCTGTTTTCGACTTCTGGTGGTAAATCTTATACAGAAACTACAGAGTGGTCTCCAAGAATGGATATAGGGGAGCAAGGTTACAATTATTTACTTTTGGTTGAACTTCCTGGAGTATGTAGTAAGGACATCAGAGTTGAGGTCAATAACGAAAGGTGATAAATGTTATGGTTTCGTACTTTCGTTCATGAATATACTACCATGAGGGGAAATTATATGTACATAGGTTTCAATAATTTGATAAGGTCTAAGTACCACTGATGCAATGTTTATGTTTCGTAGTTTGATTGTGAAAGGAAAGCGCTCTATAGATCTACAGAAAGTAGCAAGGTCTTGTGATAGCTCGATATCTGGATATCACAAGATGGGGATATTTCAAGGGCCATATCATGTTGCATGGCCACTTCCAAGTAATGTAGACAAGGACAATGTCTCTGCTGAATTTGTGTATGTTTTCTCGCTACTGCAAGCAGTATTGGAACCTGTAGTAAATTAAATTACTACAATCATACTCTGCACTTTATTGCTTGTTGCAGGAATGGACTTCTACGGATCAGCATTCCCAAGCTTTGAGATTTTGGCAGAGTTGCTGCCAATTGACGGTATTACAGATACAGTACAAGTACATGAATGCGCGTGTCTTTGAACGATAAAAATGTTAAGGTTTGAGAATTGGGCAGGGATCCTATTCCTAGGTGATGGTAAATCTGATACGATACAAGTATATGAGTGTGTGTCTGTGTATGAATGGATGGATAATGTTAAGACCAATGATATCTTGATATATTTTACAATAAGGCATAAGCTACTACTCTACTGGGATAGTAGAGTATATATGTATAGCACTAACAGTGATTACTGAGTGTTTTGTGTAATCTCTGTAATTTATCTTGTGGGCTAGCTAGCTCTGCGTGGAATGGATTGTATGATGTTTGTGTTGGAAAATATGGGTATAAGTCCCGTATTGGTAAATCATATTTTTTAGCATTATGACTAAAAGATGCGTGAGATATGATGATATTCTCTTAATAATGGAAATAATTTGGCTCAAATATTATGGCATAAATTAATTTGATTTTGTTTCGGATTAATTGATATGGTGTATGTCTTGATATATTTAATCTGATTCTGTTTCAGATTATTTATGGAATAGAGTAGCTTGCAAGTATTACACCGATTCCATAATTAATGATATTTATTTATGGAAAAGAGTAGCGCACAAGTCTATCTACACCTATATAAACACCTCTAAGGCGTTAGGGTTAGACACACCAAAAACATATTCGCCTTTAAACACAAAACTCTCTCTCTCGGTGATAGTTTCGTACCCGTTCAAGCTCGCTGAAGGTGCTCGTTCTCCGTAACGCCGCCGCTACCTCGTTTTATCCTGGGAGGCTATCGACTCGCACATACGTTGAGAGGCGAAATAGCTTTAAGGAGATAGTTTCAACTGGACTCGAGGATCTCTCTTCTGTTTATATCTTTTCTTCCTCCGTTTGATTTCGTTTACTCACGCACACATTTGTTTGATTATATGTATTAATCGCAGATTGTATTCACAATCTTAAAGCTATTTATTTTATATACATCTGTGACTGATACATCTGTATCTGCTTGTTTTGTTGAGTAACAGATCGATGGAGAACCAAACTGTGAACGATTAGATGAATATGACGGCCGATCCCAACGCACAGATCACTGGATCTGATGGGGTTCACCAGCAGCCGATTAACCCTAACGCACGGATCGTACGATCTGATGGGGGTCAAACGCCTGTTGGACATGTACCTTCGGGACATGTGCCTGTGGGACACACTGTCATTGGACAGTTTAGTGTTCCTCTTGGACAGATATCGGCAGGATTCACTCCTCCGATCATACCTGCGGTGCCTACTGGTGTGCATACACCTGTAGTATAGACGCACGTACCATATGTTCCACCTGTGGTGTCTGATGCACCTGTTATGCCAACTGTGCCTGCTGCACATGCTGAAAAACCTGAGAAGTTCAACGGAACGAACTTCAAACGTTGGCAACAAAAGATGCACTTTTATCTGACTACGTTGCATATGGATCGCTTCCTTAAGGAAGAACCACCGTTGCTCACTGCTGAGAGTAACATGCAGACTGTGTATGCTGCTGATGCTTGGAAGCACTCCGACTACATCTGTCGGAACTATGTGTTAAATTGTTTGTCTGACCCGTTGTATAACGTATACAGCGCGAAGCCAACAGCTAAGGTCTTATGGGAGTCACTTGACCATAAGTATAAAACCGAGGACACTGGGGCAAAGAAGTGGATTGTTGGCCGCTTTCTTGATTATAAGATGGCAGACTCTAAGACCGTGGTCAGTCAGGTGCAGGAACTGCAGGTGATCATTCATGACATTCATGCCGAGGGAATGGTCATAAGTGAGTCTTTCCAAGTTACTGCTGTTATTGAAAAGCTTCCACCTGGATGGAAAGATTTCAAGAACTACCTTAAGCACAAGCGAAAGGAGATGTCTATGGAGGATCTTATTGTTAGACTTCGTATTGAAGAAGACAACAGAGGGTCTGAGAAGAAAGTTAATGTTGCCACTGAGAAGGCAAACATGGTGGAGCATGCTCAAAGCTCCAAGCCCAAGAAGACTAATTCTAGTAAAGGGGCAAAGCTGGCACCCAAAGGAGGGATTTCGAAGTCGAAATTTCAGGGGAAGTGCTACAATTGTGATAAAGTTGGTCATAGGTCTTCTGACTGCAAGAAGCCCAAGAAGCCCAACAAGAAGAAAGAAGCAAACATGGTAGAGAATATCTCCAAGGATATGGGTGATATAGACCTCTGTGCTACGGTCTCTGAAGTGAACCTGGTCGGTTCTAATCCACGTGAATGGTGGATTGATACTGGTGCTACTAGGCATGTTTGCTCAGACAAGGCAATTTTCTCTAGCCTCAAAGCTTCTGATGCTGATGAGAAGCTCTACAAGGGGAATTCAGCAACTTCTACCATTGAGGGTGAAGGCACGGTGATCCTGAAGATGACCTCTGGGAAGAATCTGACTTTGAAGAATGTACTTTATGTGCCTGATATTCGCAAGAACCTTGTGTCTGGTTCTCGGTTGAGTAAGTATGGCTTTCGCATTGTAATAGAGTCAGATAAAGTAATTTTGTCTAAGAGTGGTATGTTTGTAGGCAAGGGTTATTTAACCGATGGGCTTTTTAAGCTCAATGTAATGTCCGTTAAGGACGATAATGAAATGAAGAATTCTTCTGCTTACTTGCTTGAGTCTCCTAATTTATGGCATGCTAGATTAGGACATGTAAATTATGACACTTTATGACGTTTAAGTGCAAAATAATACATACCTAAACTTACTATCGATTCAAAACATAAGTGTGAGACTTGTGTTGAGGCAAAATTAACGAGATCATCATTCAAACGTGTGGAAAGGAACACCAAAGTGCTAGACCTAATACATAGCGACATATGTGATTTAAAATTTGCTCCAACAAGAGGAGGAAACAAGTATTTTATTACATTCATTGATGATTGTACAAAATACTGCTATGTATATTTGTTGAAAAGTAAAGACGAAGCTATAGATAAATTTAAAATCTATAAGGAAGAAGTTGAGACACAACAGACTGAGAAAATCAAAGCGATACGAAGTGATCGTGGAGGTGAATATGTTGAACCATTTGGAGAATTCTGTTCACAACATGGTATAATCCATGAGGTCACTGCACCATACTCCCCTCAGTCAAATGGTGTGGCTGAAAGGAAGAATCGCACTCTGAAAGAAATGATGAATGCGATGTTGTTAAGCTCTGGGCTTCCACAATCGATGTGGGGAGAAGCCATCTTAAGCGCAAATAATATTTTAAATATTACGATGCGCAAGAATAAGGATGTAAGTCCTTATGAAATGTGGAGGAAAAAGAAACCAAGTTACCAACACCTGAAAGTGTGGGGGTGCCTTGCAAAGGTACTGATGCCTACACCGAAGAAGGTGAAGATAGGTCCTAAGACTGTGGATTGTATTTTCATCGGATATCCTCCACATAGTACTGCATATCGGTTTCTTGTTCATGAATCCAAGATTCCTGATATTCAAAAGAATACCATTATGGAATCAAGGAATGCCTCATTCTTTGAGACGATGTTTCCCTGAAATCCAGGAAACCAACAACCTACGACGTCTAAATGATCTCATGAGTCTGTAGATGACGATAATGAGAGTGACGAAAGTGAAGACGAAAATGTGGGGGTAGTGAGAAGGAGCAAAAGACAATGAACGGAGAAATCCTATGGGTCTGATTTTATGACCTATTTGCTCGAAGAATGTGACCCAAAAACCTATAAGGAGGCGGTTACCTCACCTGATGGACCTATGTGGAAATAGGCCATCAAGAATGAAGTTGATTCAATTATGCAAAATCATATTTGGGAATTAGTGGACTTGCCAACTGGTTGCAAACCATTAGGTAGCAAGTGGGTTTTCAAGAAGAAGTTGAAAACTGATGGCACTATTGATAAGTATAAGGCCAGACTTGTAATTAAAGGATACAAGCAACAAAAAGGCCTTGATTACTTTGATACATATTCTCCTGTAACGAGAATAACGTCCATAAGGATGATGTTTGCTATTGCTGCAATGCGTAATCTAACTGTACATCAAATGGATGTGAAAACAGTCTTCCTAAATGGGGACATAGATGAGGAAATCTATATGGAACAACCCGAAGGGTTTGTTGTCCCTGGACAAGAAAGGAAAGTTTGTAGATTGGTGAAATCATTGTATGGTTTGAAACAAGCGCCTATGAAATGACATGAAAAATTTGATGAGGTCATGCTGGCCAATGGCTTCAAAATCAATGAATGTGATAGCTGTGCCTATTACAAGGATAACGAGAACATCTATGTCAAGGAGAATGACAATGGCTATGTCATGATGAAGCTATATGTAGATGATCTACTTATTGCCGGAAGCAATGATAAAGTGATCAAAACTACCAAGGACATGTTGAAATCAAGATTCGACATGAAAGACATGGGACTAGCAAATGTAATTCTGGGAATTCAAATTTCTAGAACATCAGAGGGTCTCGCATTAAGTCAACCACATTATATTGACAAGATCCATGAGAAGTTTCTTAAGGATGACTTTAAGAAAGCTAGGACACCTGTGGATATGACTTTGCACCTATCCAAGAACAAAGGTGTAGCTGTTTCCCAATTGGAATACTCGAGGATAATTGGTAGTCTGATGTACCTCATGAGTTGTACAAGACCAGACATTGCATACTCAATTAGCAAGTTGAGTAGGTTTACGAGTAATCCGGGAGTTGATCACTGGAAAACGATCATAAGGGTACTAAGGTACTTGAGGGGAACTCGAGACTATGGACTGCACTATGGCAGATACCCAGCAGTATTAGAAGGATATACTGACGCAAATTGGATATCTAGCAAGAAAACACTTAAGTCTACGAGTGGCTATGTGTTTACATTAGTTGGAGCGGCAATATCATGGAAATCCTCAAAACAAACGGTGATAACTCATTCCACGATGGAAGCTGAGTTTGTGGCACTAGATAAATGCGCCGAAGAGGCTGAATATCTACGTCAGTTTCTGGAGGATATTCCAAGATGGCCAAAGCCTGTAACTGCAATAGGGATTCACTGTGATAGTCAATCCGCTATTAGCAGAGCACAGAGCACGATGTATAATGGAAAGTCTCGTCATATACGACGACGACACAGTTCCATTAGACAATTGATCTCAACCGGAATTATCACTATTGACTATATACCGTCAAAAGATAATATCGCGGATCCACTAACCAAAGGGTTATCAAGAGAAGTGGTTGAGAAATCATCGAGAGGGATGAGCCTTAAGCCTATTGCTTAACGGCATCATGGTGGACACACAACCATTGCTGACTGGAGATCCCAAGAACTTGGTTCAATGGGACAACTAAATCACGATGACCAAATCACTGTGGGGGCAACCCCTGGCATGTTCCTATGATGAGGAAACAGTGAGACCCGTAAGGTACGAGGTTAAACTTTGAGCTTTTAATGATCTTTGATGAATACATGGAGCTCAGGAGTGAACGCATGGAATTCAGTTGAGTAAACGCGGGTTACTCTATAAGATAAAGATCACCTATGTGGGAGAGAAGTGGGGCCGCTTCAAAGGAGAATTGCGAGGTACAATTCTTTAGAAACTTCTGCAGAACCAGGACGATGTTCCATGGCCAAAATGGACATACTCATGAGAGCTGAACGAGTCAGAAACGATATAGTGATAAGTATATCATCGTTTACACAAACGGTCGAACAATTCAAGGACAAGCACGTCTACTGTCTACCAGTAAAGTCGGTATGCTTACTCGAGCGAAGGTTCAAGGAGCATTCTCTACCTATCGTATGCTATATCTGATCGAAGAAACTATCACCAAGTCAAACTCCGTGTCTGTCTGTCTGTCTGGTGTGTGCTACTAAGATCACCAATCTCACCCATGTGGGAGATTGTTGGAAAATATGGGTATAAGTCTCATATTGATAAGTCATATTTTTGAGCATTATGACTAAAAGATGTGTGAGATATGATGATATTCTCTTAATAATGGAAATTATTATTTTCCATTAGAATTTGGCTCAAATATTATGGCATAAATTAATTTGATTTTGTTTCGAATTAATTGATATGGTGTATGTCTTGATATATTTAATCTGATTCTGTTTCAGATTATTTATGGAATAGAGTAGCTTGCAAATATTACACCGATTCCATAATTAATGATATTTATTTATGGAAAAGAGTAGCGCACAATTCTATCTACACCTATATAAACACCTCTAAGGCGTTAGGGTTAGACACACCAAAAACATATTCGCCTTTAAACACAAAACTCTCTCTCTCGGTGATAGTTTCGTATCCGTTCAAGCTCGCTGAAGGTGCTCGTTATCCGTAACGCCGCCGCTACCTCGTTTTATCCTGGGAGGCTATCGACTCGCACATACGGTGAGAGGCGAAATAACTTTAAGGAGACAGTTTCAACTGGACTCGAGGATCTCTCTTCTGTTTATATATTTTTTTCCTCCGTTTGATTTCGTTTACTCACGCACACATTTGTTTGATTATATATATTAATCGCAGATTGTATTCACAGTTTGTAAAATAAATAAAAGCTCACAAATGAAGAAGAGTAGCATTCTAAATTTTCTCAATTATTAAAAATACACTAAATCGGCCATTCTAATCAGAGATTAGTTCGTAGTTAGTTGTTACCTTGTATCCACAGGGCCATTGGTTATATATTTTCATTGGGTGCAATTTGAAATGGTCCCTCAATCTGGACCATGCAACCTTTCGAAATGTATCTAAACTTTGCTGACACGCCAACTTTAAAGTTGTTAACAGCAAAATCCTTAATCTGTAGCTATCGTGTAAGAGTAACATTTGTATTAACAATAAACATTTTACTTTTTATGGAGGTAGTCATCAGAAACAGGTCCAATTAGCTGTTACTTGTTATTCTCATAGATAAATACTTAACGATTACATGGTTAAATGAAAAGGGCAATTATTGCCAGGTGTGGGGGGCGGGGGTTCTTAATTACCAAAACAGAAAATTAAATTTATTAATAATAAGGTGGATAGTAAGTAGTAATACAATATTAAGGGTCAATACAACCCTAAATATTAGCTGCCGTAAATGTACAGATTTATTATAGTATTATGTTAAATTTCTAAGTGAAGTGATGAATGAATAATGAATATCTGTTTTGGGGGGTGCAATAATAATGTGCTTAAGATAGCAACATGTTACCAGCTGTTTAATTGCTTTTTTCTTTGGTTGTTACGGAACGGATTAGACGAATGAAGCAGTAGCCAGTAGCCGCACTTGCACTCTATTCCACCGAGGAATCAAGCAACAACCGTTTGGTTTGCTTCTTTATTTTAAGCCCCATGTTTCATTTATATTATTATCATTCCTACTAATGACGATACTACTTTGTTTCTTTTACGAACAAAATGAAGAATTTATTGAAATATTAAAATCAGCAGGACAAACCCCTGAAACTGACAACTATAACATGATTGTAAAACAAAAATCAAGCTAAACAAATACCTATTTTATTTTCAGATTTTTTAACGCATAAAATATTTAAATTCTTTAATCTAAAAATTATTATAATAACATATCGAGTAATCCAACCTACATCAATTCCGAAATTAATATTAACACAATTGATTTTCACATAAGCATCATCTGTACTCAATGTTATGTACTATTAATTACTAGTTGGTAACCTGTGTGAAGCACGGACCCGTAATTAAAAATGATTGTATCATATTATTATTTGCATAAAACTGAAACTTGCAAAATACATATCTAAATATAATATATAAAATACTTTTAAAATATGTGATTAAAAAAATCGAAGTTAAGTGTAAATATAAAATTTGACCGTATAGTTCTAGATATGAGACCTAAACATGGTTTCGCTTATTAGTATAGATAGTTGATAACCCGTGCGAAACACATGACCGATACTAAAAATATTGAATTAATATTTGTAGAGTATTATTCATAATTCGTGCGAAACACGAAATAAAATTAATATATTAATATCAAATATTAAATTGGTACTGGTAAAAAATAGTTATGTAGTTAAAAAGAATCGAATCAGTTATAAAATTTTCCACTATAATTCTAGTTTTGCATTGTTTTACTTAATATAAAAATATCTAACATATTAGCTTTATTTTTGTGAAACGAATTGTATCTCTATCTTATGAACCAAATATTTGTTCTTTAGACAATTTAGTATTAATTAATATAATTTGATAATTATCTTATAATTAGCTTTTTCAATATAGTTTATTTAATATTACTTAATTATCGATAAAAATTAATTTACAAATTAAAAGTAAATAGATGTTATTAAATTTAATTTAATATTACTAAATATAATCTAAATACAGGCCATAAGTTTGTTACTGATAAAATATGTTTTTTTTAATTTAAAGTATATAAACGTTGTGATAGACAGTAACAAATACGATCGTTAAATCAATAATTATCAGTTTATTAGTTAATAAATGTTACTAAATTCATTTGCTATTACTTAGTTATTTTTAAAATAATACTACAGAAAATAAAGTTTACAGACGTAACTTAATAAATTTTTAATATAATTTACAAATCGTTTAAAAAATATTTTTATTTTATAAATTAAAAAGACGATTGGATAAACACTAACCAAAAAGAAAATAAAATTTACAAAAAATAAAAGTCGAGTTATATTAAAAATAAATTTGATAAAGAATATAAGTCAACTTATGTCAGGTAATTACTAAAATTTGATACTTTGGTACTTTTAGCATCAAATTATACATAGTTTCGTTTATTAATAAATATAGTATAGATATCAATTAATATTAGAGTAACAAAAACCCCTAAAATACAAATACTTTTTTGTTGTAAAATGTGAGCTTTTGCGATATCCACCACCGTCTCAGATTTGATACAAGCCTTACGGATCTCAAAAAATATCATATAAATTTTTTTCAGAGCGGTCGAAACCAGCAACAAAAAACAAAATAGAATCATAACATAAAATACTAACATCCCAAAAATATGGGCATGACTAACAACTTTGATAACAAGATACTCCACAAAATCTCACCCAAAAAGAATTAGATCTTGGTTTTATTGAGAAAATGATATATAAATAAAGAGGAGATGACAAAGTGAATGGGGGCTTGATCGATTGATGGATGAAGGTCGAAGAATGGAGAAGTGGTGGTTAGAACTTTAGTTTCGGGGTTGACTCTCAAAACCATAATCTTATTTTAATTGTATTTACTACTTTGTTTTTTTTAATTAAGTACATGTGAAAATCATGGTCAAATATTCTTTATCATGCATTAAAATAATTATGGGGTCTCTATACCTGGAATAAACTTTTCACTTTCATCATAGATATGTCAATTAGGCCAAATTCGATTCCAAAATTTTATGAAAAAGATTCAATTTGATCATTCAGATAAATCAAAATAATTTTTATATAGAGAGACAAGATTCATACACTAGCGTTGAAACGAAAAAATGGTCCAAAATTGTTTCCTTGACCCATGTAATATTGTTTTAATATTGTGATTGATTCGTCTAGCACTAAAATTAAGATAATTAATTTCTTGATTAACAGGTAACTAATCAAATAAATCAAACAAGGGTGATGAATCTTGAACAAGTGAAGGGAGTTAGAAAAAGATTTTAATAAGGATATCGATGACCAGATTTTGTTTCACGATAAATTAGGCAATCATTGAAAATCACTTACCTTCAATATTTTTATTATGTATACGGGGACAAATTTGTCATTTCATGTATTTGTTAGCTCTCTCAACAAAATATAAAATTAATATTATAGAATATTGTAATATATACCACCTAAGTAGTTCCCATATATACATTAACATATTAAAAAGGACATTGTATTTGCATAAAATTAGGGTGTGATATGAACTGAGGAGTCCGTCAGTATCAATGAGTATAAATACAAAGAGAAAACTTCTGCAAAGAAAATTATTAATCAGGCATCTCTCTGTTTCTCTCTAAATTTTTTCTCCTAATGGGTGGCTTTAGTATTGCGGCTGTTGCAATACTTATTATAGTATTTGTGGTGGCAGCAGCAGAAGCACAAGGTGGTGCTACAGCTGTAGGGAATAGTACAAGATGTAATATATATCAAGGGAAGTGGATGTATGATCCAAAATATCCTTTATATGATCCTGCAAAGTGCCCTTTCTTGGAGAGCAGAGAATTCGATTGCCAGAGGAATGGGCGTCCTGATAAATACTATCTCCATTTCAGATGGCAGCCCTCTGCCTGTAATTTACCAAGGTTTTCACCCTCCTTCCCCTTCCTTACTTTCCTTATAGTTATTAAATATATGTGTGTTTGTGTTATATTTTCTTCTTAAACACACTCACACACCTGTATTGTTTTCGACAAGTTTCGAGATAAGTAGATAACCCTGCATAGAGAGGTGTTTGGATATATGTTTTTAGTGTAGTATGTATATTGAATGGAAGGCATTGGTCATGTTTAGTCTACTGTTCTGTTCATGTACCTTAGCCGGATTGTGTGTTATATATACACATGCAATTTTAAAAAAGAACAGCCGTCGTCGGTGTATTAAATAGGGGTGATGATTGACGTACACTACTAATTCTCACAATTACTGCTACTTTACACTTAGTTATGCTAACACTGGTCCTACTTTTACCTAAAGTTGAACATCAACTAGGGTTTGACAGCAACCTTAATAAAGCACCATGTATTAACTATCTTTATAGCTACCTTAACCCATCAACGATTATTCAATGATTAGAGAAACACTTATGTTTTATATAATAAATTTTCTTGAATGAATTCTAAAACTATTAGTATCTTCTAAGCACCAAATAAAAATATTTACTTTAGAGATCCAATATATTCGATTGCTTGAGAAAAGTGAAGTATTTATCATGGTTGGTCTGAAATATAGATAAAAATATTTTATTTTCAGAGCTGTTTATAATTTTACGAGTATAAAAGTATGAAAGGAATAAATCACCCTACCATTAATTTTTGAAGTTTTGTCTTTTAATTTTATTTTTCTCTGAAAATAGAAAAAGAATCCTAAAAATAACAGTTCCCGAATATAATACCTGGATCTATATATATATATTTCCATCTCAAGAGGCTTACTGGAGACAACTGGTAGAAGCACTGACGCTACTAGACAGAGGCGTGCCAGCGTTGAATTGAATCCATATGAGCTACTGACCCTACTAAATTTGTAATTAATTTTAATTATTATAAAATTGAAATTTATATTTTAAAAATAGATTTATATTATAATATATGACCAAATAACAATAATGAACAGTTTTTAATAACATACGTTTTTTCTAACAAGAGAACAGGTATTCGCAGTATTTATTTAAAAAAGAAAGTCTTAATACTACTGAAAAATTCATAAATATATACAAATAAATGCTAAATTATAGAAAAATCAAATTTAAACTTACATACATTATATATTAAAATTTTAGGGAGTCAAAGTATGTTTGTTGCTAGGCGCTTTCGCAAACACCCATGATAAGGTTCCGTGAATGAGTAGATAATCTAATGTGGTTGCAGAAGAAGAATTTATTGTGGGACATATTTACATGCATCATGCATGTATCTTTCAACGAATATGATAATTAGAGATAAGATAAGAGCCGATTATTATGAAATTTGTCATTTATTTGCACCTTGCAATATCCTTTTTATAATAATTTAGATGGTAGAGGTGCTAATCTTGAGTGTCACAGTCACTACCTTGGTGATGTAAAGTTTGTTAGACATCTATAACAGCATCTCCACATATATTGTTCACATTAGTTGCCAACTTTTCTTACATAATTCCTACTGCATCTCTGAATCAAAACGTTTCTGTGGTACACAACACTCACATAAACAGAGGTTGCTTAATATTGCCCCTTCATGTCACAACTCTTTTAAATTGTTATATAATATTAATAAGTTACCCATAACTCTCAAAATAAAGAAAATAACATTTTTTCCATATATGTTAGATTATTTGTAGAGCTAGTTATATAACCCGTGTAATGCATGAACATATTCTAAATTATATTAATTGAATTTGTTTTCGTTGTAATTGTTGACGATATATTTATGTTGTTAACTAATGTATGAATATTTATGCATATGAACACGAGTGGTTGAGCTATATTTGTAATGATGCACTCGCAAAAAATAATAAATTATGTTATTATACATTTTTTTGCCATTAATGGTATGCTTAGAAAGTCCAATAAATACAAGTGATTATGTGTGCTTAATGGATATCAAACACTCTAAATATAATATAATTATTTAATGTGTTTTTGTGTTAAAAATGTGATTGATGAGTCATACTATATAGGCAATTGACGTGAATGACATATGATACTACTCGTCCCAATAACTTTCTATTTTGAGATTTTGCGCAAATTGTTAACATTTCCTAAAATAGCATATTATCTTTATAATGGCTCCAAAATTTACCCCAATTTCTTAATTTTTCTTCAACATAATTCATTTTTTTAATTTATGTGTCTAACAATGATGTTAACAATATATGGGATGATGGGAATATATGATATATGTCATAGAATGATTATTACATATTTGTATTAATAGTTTACTTTAATTTTTTATTTCATTCAATTTAATATTATATTTTGCCATTTTATTATATTTGATGAGAGGTTTGATTGATGACAAATAAGAATATACGAGTATGTATGTGTGTGTATATCCTTTTATTAATGACAAATATATTAATAAGAATATACGAGTATGTATGTGTGTGTATGTCCCTTTATTAATTTATTTATATATATATAGTATGTATGCATGTATATATATGTATGTATGTATGTATGCACGTATTAATTATATAATAATTGATAATCTTTAATAAATGAATGACGAGATGAATTAAATATTATATATATATATTAATTTAAAGGTATAATTATTATATGAATTAATTTGTTCAACAAAATCTCCGGACAATGTTAACAACTATGGGATGAGTATGTATGTATGTACGTATGTACATATATATGTATGTACGTATTAATGATGAGGTAAAATCAATATTATATTGATATTAATATAGGGGTATAATCGTTATATTAATTAAATTGTTCATCAAATCCCGTTGTTAACTATATATATGACAGATTTGATAATAAAAAAAAAATACATAAATTTTGAGGAAAATCGTTTTAAGAGTGAACAACATTAAATTTCGCATTCAACAAGAACCTATACATAAATTTACAAACTTGTATTCTTACAAAGTATGGATTAAAAAGTTATTTATATTTTTAAATTAGTATTTACAAATATGTGACATTTCTCTCATGTGGCCTCGCCTCCATATTAGTTTTAAATGACCATCGTATACAATTGTTAATTCAAAAGCTACACGACTTTAGATATTGATCAGGCGTCGGTCAATTTTTACCATCGTCAAAAATTGTTCCAATTTATTTTTTTGGGTCGTTTTATGATCGGTATTTTGTTGTAGTGTGTATGTGAGGTTATATGGTGACAACCAGCCATCACCTCTAGCTTTCGACAACTAAGATCACAAATTATGGAAATTGACCCTGCACAGCAAGTAATTCAAAATTTTAAGCAAGTTCTTGCTTCTCTGTGGTATCACATCGTCTCTCTTCTGAAAGAAACAATTATGTGGGAGTCCTGTTTGTTTCTCGATCCACATTTTTCATACAATCGTGACCTGTTAGTGGACCGACACTATAAATTACCTTGTTTCTATCCCAAAGTTTCTGACACATATGTTGAAGAAGATCTAGCACGGTGCATAGCATTAACCAGGACCAGTAGTGAACTATTGCCCATTCATTGATTTTGTCTCACCTGATTTTACTTGTGCTGATTTCCTGTACTAAGTTGAAAACATTTTATTTTCGATTTTTTTGTACTCGTTCGCGCATATTAAAATTTAATAAAATTTGTTGTTTTTTAGGTTCAACGGTAGAGAGTTTTTGATGAGATTCAGAGGAAAACAAATCATGTTTGTAGGAGACTCGTTGAGTCTGAATCAGTGGCAATCTCTGACTTGCATGATCCATACAGCATTGCCCCAAGCCCCATATGTTTCCAAGAAGATTGGGGGCCTTTCTAATTTCACATTTCCGGTTATACCATCATCCCTCGATTTCTATTATTTTACGCTCAAGTATCATAATCTGATAATAATAATTGCCCTGTTTAATGACTGAAATATTCTTTCACAACATCATTATTAAGAAATATATGTTGCAACAGTTAAACATATGGTTGAATCATGTTAGTGCTACTTTTGATTTAAGCTCACTCTTGATTTTATTCAACACTTCTCAGGAATACAAAGTATCCTTGCTGTTCTCCCGAAATGCATTTCTTGTTGACATCAAAAGTGAAAGTATTGGACGGGTTCTTGACTTGGACTCGGTAGAAGGTAGTCGTGAACTGTGGGAGGGAATGGACGTGTTGATCTTTAACTCGTGGCACTGGTGGCTTCACGTTGGAAGACAACAACCGTAAGGCCCCCCATCATTCAAGTGAAATGAGGCATCTCTATTCTGGGGTTGATGCAGAATACTTTGCTCTGTCATTGATGCTAATTAAATTCTTTTTTTTCCTTCTTTCTGCAGTTGGGATGTTATTCAACAAGGAAATGTAACATATCAAAACATGAACCGCTTAATGGCATACCAGAAAGCATTATACACATGGGCCAGATGGGTGAACTCCAGAGTTGATACTACAAAAACCAAAGTAATCTTTCAAGGTGTTTCACCTGATCATGCCAGGTAACTCCTTTTTTTTGTTGCTATTTATTAATACTTTTACCGCTATACACTAAACCAGATCAGATATACCTGGTGTATTCGATCACAGATAGAGTAGAGCTTAGCGCTATACATAAATTATTTTTTTAAGATTCTTTTACAAAATGGATGAAAATTGATTACTCAAAGTTTGAATGACAAACAGTGGACCGAAAGGAAGCAATTGTGTGGGCGCAAAGGTCCCGTTACATGAGCTAAGTCCACAAGGAACTGTGCATCCAGCAGAAGTAGTGCTACAAAGAGTGTTGAGTGGACTGAGAAAGGAGGTGTATTTGCTGGACATAACAGGCTTGTCACAACTGAGAATAGATGGCCACCCATCAGCTTACGGAATTGGTGGCTACAAAATACCAGATTGTAGCCACTGGTGTTTGCCTGGACTACCTGATACCTGGAATCAACTTCTTTACACAGCTCTTCTTCCCTAGTAATCGACATTCATCCATACAAATTTACCGACAAATATAGAAAATCATTCTTTCACAACGAATAAGAATCGCTGCTTCTGTAATCAGCAGCAGCATAATTGCACATAATTTGCTCTGTTATTTTTCTAAATGTAGAAGTTGGCACATTGCGAGATTATAATATTTATACATTCAATATAAGATATTACATATTAGAATGCATTCTTACGTACCTCCTATGTCTACAGCTTATGCTTTTGTGTGTGCGTTTGAAACGATAATGAAAATCCAAGTTAAATATATTCCTATTAAGGAAATATTATCTATAAAGGTTAAAAAATTCAATAACAGATTCTGTTTTACATTAAATGAAAACTGTTGTAGATATTAACAAGCTTCTTAATTCCAAAAGAAGTAATAAATTAAATTAAATTACAACAGATAACTACCACCTAATTAGTCTATTCCACAAGTAGATGGAATTATGTATATGTAATATTTACCAGAGATATCAAATTATTCATCGATGTAAACGAGGACTCAGACATCAGTGAGTATAAATCTACTAACAAATCACTTGTACTCAAGCTCAACTCATAGCTCTCTCTGTTTTCTCTCATGGCTGGCTTTAGTATCGCGGCAATTCTGGTGCTAACATTTTTGGTTGGGAAAGAAACAGAAGGTGGTGCTATAGGATCATGTAACATTTACGAAGGAAATTGGATATATGATCCTTCGTTACCAGTTTATAATCCCGCTAACTGTCCTTTCCTGGAGAGCAGAGAATTCGATTGCCAGAAAAATGGCCGTCCTGAAAAGAATTATCTCCATTACAGATGGCAGCCCTCTGCTTGTAATATACCAAGGTTGTTCACTTTCATTGCTACCTTTTCTCTTTTAATTATTTTTAGTTATACAATTTTTACTCTAATGTATACGAGTTGGCTCTCTGTTGTACATATCTGTGATCGAGTCTGAGTACATCATCTAAATTGGTTGTATAACAATTTATGCATGATTCAACCAACTATGTTCATAGAAATTTGTCGCTTCTATAATTGCCATTTTTATTAAATGCAATAGATGGTAGATTGGGCTAATCTAAAATGTCACTGCAATCTGCATGGGTTGATGATGTCAAGTTTTTGACATATAAACAACCGCCCCCATATCAACAAATTTGTATCCGCATCCCTCACTCACATTTGTCGACATTTTATAGTCTTCATAGCTAATTATTAGCATTAACTATTTACATGTTTAATCTGCAATGTTGATGTTGTTTTCTCTATAGGTTTAATGCAAAAGAATTTCTGGAGAGATTAAGAGGAAAAACACTCATGTTTGTAGGAGATTCATTGAGTCTGAACCAGTGGCAATCTCTGACTTGCATGATCCATACAGCATTGCCTCAAGCCCCATATATTTCCAATAAGATTGATGGTCTTTCTAATTTTACATTTCCGGTTAGACCATCATCCCCTCAGTACTGATTAGTCATTCACATTTAGTACATAAATGCTGATTTTATCTCGTAATGTGGTTCAACACTTGCCAGGATTACAAAGTTTCCTTGTTGTTCTCTCGGAATGCCTATCTTGTTGACATTAGAAGCGAGAAGACTGGACGAGTTATGTACATAGACTCGGTAGAAGATAGCCGTGGACTGTGGGAGAGAATGGACATGTTGATTTTCGACTCGTGGCATTGGTGGATTCACACCGGCAAGGACCAACTGTAAGGCCAACCTATCTATGATTTAATTGAACAAGGGATTTTCATCTTGGTGATCGATGCAGAATAAAAAAGAAACTAATCAAATACTTTGCAAGTTCTGATGCAAATTAAGTTGTTTCGCAGGTGGGATTTTATTCGAGAAGGAAATGCTACATACAAAGACATGAACCGTCTAACTGCATACGACAAGGCAATGAACACATGGGCAAAATGGGCGAACTCAGTTAATCCTCACAAAAACAAACTAATATTTCAAGCTGTTTCTCCTGATCATGCAAGGTAACTCATTTTTCCATCAATAAAATGCAAGATTGTGTTGACAAAACAAATGAATAGATCAAATACTGACGAGTACAAGTATAAATGATGAAACAGCAAGCCGCAAACATGTCTGGGCGTAACAACACCATTACCTGGGCCAAGCCCGAAAGGAACTGTCCATCCAGCAGAAGCAGTGTTAGAAAGAGTGTTGAGTGCAGTCAAGGATGTGTATTTGCTGGACATAACAGGCTTATCAAAGCTAAGAATCGATGCACACCCATCAGTTTATGGATTTGGAGGCTCCAAGTTCCCAGATTGTAGCCACTGGTGTTTGCCTGGAGTGCCTGATGTGTGGAACCAGCTTCTCTACACATCTCTCATTCCAAATTAGCCAACATATATCAATACAAATTTACTAAAAGTTCATGAAATTCTAATTCTACAATTCACAAATAAGAATCAGCAGCATATTTCGGTGATCATAGGTTCCATATTATTTTCCAGCACAAGAGCTAATAATTTCGTTCTGCAAACATGACTAACATTGTTGAAATATAGTAATATACTACAAGATCCCAAGTCGGGCCTTATTCTAACAACTTAAATTTTTAGATGATCGGGTTAAAAATTTATTCTACGGATCAAGGGAAAGCACTTGTTACAATCATTACAATCTTTAAGGAAGATTAAAGTCCAACAAAAAAAAATCAGACAAACTCCTAAATGATGATATCGTTGTCTACAAACATTAAAACCTCATAAACAAGATAAAAGTGGAGTCGTAGCTTGTCTAGCTTGATGAACTCTCGGAGGCTGCAGCTAGCTGGCAAGCTCTCTTATGTGTTTGACGCGTTTGGTTCAATTAATCTTGTGTTTTTTAATTATTCTGCTATTGTAGACCGTATGATATTGACTGACATGAATGTGTTTGGCTCCACCGCTTAATTCCAAGGATCAACTGCACCTACACTACCCCCTTCTTCCTCGAATTATTTGAGTATATTATACATCTTTTTCGTCAATCTGGTGTATGTAATTCAATTAGGACTTTGGAAGATTTTTTTATTTTTTTTTTTAATATTTGAGTATATAGGCAAGGACTTTTCGACTTCTTTGTTTAAGATTTAAATTCAGTCGCCGGTCAATGATTGCAGTCTGACAAACAGATTCTATTGATCAACAATCTTGCATCTATCTAATTATAGCGCAATAAATGTTTTCACCGAAGAAAGTTGTCGATGAGTGCATGTAAATGTTATAGATAATGCTACGACTTTCATACAATTACGATCCACACACAAAATTAAATACGAATGCGTTTACCGTTTACGGGAATTAGTTATCATTACTGATGACCCCGGTTCGCTTGGTTAGGTTTGGAGGAAAAAACAATCCAATTCAACTAATTCGGTTTATAAAAAAAAAATTATTTCATTAACCTTTAAAAATATTTTTAGCACAATCATGTTATTCATATATATTGGGTCGGGTCGGGTCGGGTCGGGTCGGGTCGGATTGGGTTGTGTTGAACTATACCCTTATGATTTTATGTTAATACTGAACTGAATAAACTTTCAATATTAAATTGAAAATCATAATACAAAATTCAACTACTAGTTATGCAAATGACAAATATTACGGTAGTTCATAATGTCAATTTCGCACAAGTTATTAATTTAAAATTTAAAATAATAGAATTTTAAATCTAGTTTCAGATGACAGGATATCTGAATAAATAAAATATACAATTTTATGTATGTATAAATGAAAATTAAAACAAGTTAATTTTTTACTAATTTATAATTTATAGTTCGTCAGTCAAACATTTAAACTCATATACCATATTAGGATGGACTATGTTCAAATATGTATTGAGATGAGCTAACATGTAATGGACTTGAATTGAACTAAATATATAATTGACTAGACATATAATGAGAATGTAACTCAATTATATAATGGGTTGGGTTTAGTTAGGTAAGGGTTTAAATTTGTTAAATCTTGACTTAACCCAATGTATTCGGGTTTTAAAAAAATAAACCCATTAATATTTCGGTTTCGAACGACTCGGGTTGATCGACCTATAAGAGGGGTGAGTTAGGTCAATTTTTCGGATTGATCGGATTTTTGTTTGGCCCTAGTTTTCATTGTGAAGTGTGTGAACTATGGCTACTAAACAGATAGGGAAATTGACTTGGCCAAAAAAAATACATGGACAGTCTCGCCTAGCTTATGCCGGACAAATTATTTATACAGGGTAACTTTTTAATAAGCGAAATTATCGTGTTGTTTCATTGATTTCTTTCTCGGTTTTAAACATCAAATCCTTGATTTGATGTTCCACTCGACAATCTCCACTCAACAACAGCGATTCAAACTCTCTGATAATGGTTTCAGACGAGCAATGACGGTTTCACGAACTACAGAGAAAGGACAATCTTATGGTGATATCAGCTCGTCTAAACGATGGCAACTCAGTGGCGACTCAGTATGTCAACTCGGCGGGCTAAGCGAAATTTTGAGTTTGAGATGACTGTTATTTTCTTTGTGGATAAATCTAATGTGAATAGAACTATGGGCTCGGTATTGCTTTTTATTATTATATATATATGCCACACTAAATATTTGTTACACTAAGTCAGGGGTCTTTAGAGGAACAAACTCCTGCACTTCAGAGTAGGGGCATGATCTGCGTACATCTTATTATTCAAACACTGCTCTAAACAGTATATATACATGGTATAATCAATGTTGTAAAAAGCGCATTAAGCGGACACTTAAGCGGGGTCTATTAAGCGGACGCTAAAGCAGAATCGAAAGTAAAAACGCATGGATTAGTGCAAAATCGGATATTTAAGCTTTTAGTAAAGTTTAAGTGGCTTTAAACGAAATTAAGCGGATTTTGACCGAATTAAATGAGGATTGAAAATAATTAGAAAAGACAAATATTATTTTTAAAAGAGATGTAATTTGATATTTTTAAATGTTACTTGTATTATTTAAATTAATTATGACTCAGTGAATGATCTTTTTATTGGTTTATTATAATATATGGATGTTATCTATTTATTCAAAAAATATTTTTTTTTTAATATATATATATATTCGTGGGGGATATTCTAATAAAATTAATTTTATGTTATATATAATATATATAAGAGAGATTGAGAGAGAACTAGATAATAATGAAATAGATCATCTTGTTATACAAGCAAGCCTTATATAGGCTAGTAGAATGGATGTTACAAGGAAAATGGAGAGTCAAAGGTTGCTAGTAATTAAGATAACCATATGAAAGGTTAAGAGTCATCTATTAATACATAACACTCCCCCTTAGATGACTCATAAGAACACCATGTCTCGTTAAAACCTTACTAGGAAAAACCCTGTGGAAAAAACCCTAGTGAAGGAAAAAGAGTACATGTGTTAAGCACGTGTAATAATGAGCGTATTATATCTCCCCCTCATTTTGACATGACTATAAATATCAACATAGATCTCGAAGTCTGCACATCCCGAGTGTACTAATTTCTCGAATGGAGTGGTAGGAAATGCCTTTGTAAAGAAATATGCTGGATTCCTTTAATCATTATTCCTTGCACGTGATGTTGCCTCGTTAAAAATTGCATGCACCAATTAAATTCATAGCAAAAGAAAATCTCCACTTAATTTATTCAATTTTTGATTCCCTATCACTTTCCGCCTGCAAAATTAGTTAGAACTTTATAGAATAGGTTAGTGGAGACTGAACAAAATTATCATTTTGAAACTTCAAGATTAACACGCTCTTAATTTATAATTATGTCAAAACATGTATAATAAAACATGTTTTAGTTTACTTAGATACAGAACTTCAGGACCGAGAATTTCTTCTCCCTTTTCTCTTGGGCGAAATGGATCCTTATTCTTTTCTAATGATCGTGTACAATCATGGGTGTACACACAAGATATGCCTTATCCATAATAAACCGTTTAAGAATCTTTTCAATATATAAAGACTGGTGGACAAAGATTCCTTAGATAAATGTTCAACTTGAAAACCAAGGCAGAGTTTTGTTTTACCCAAATCCTTCATTTCAAACTCTCTTTTCAAATATCCAATCGTATCATGGAGTTCATATGGAGTTCCAATGATGTTTAAATCATCAACATATATTGCAATGATAGTAAACCCCAATTTTGTCCTTTTAATAAAAACACATGGACATATTATATTATTAGTATATCCATCTTTCAAAAGATATTCACTGAGACGATTATACCACATATGACCCGATTTTTTCAATCTGTATAATGATCTTTATAATTTAATTGAGTAAATCTCTCGGGGTCTTGAACTATATGCTTCCGGCATTTTTAATCTATCAGGGATCTTCATGTAAATGTCACTATCGAGTGACCCATACAAGTAGGCAGTCACAACATCCATTAAATTCATTCGGAACCCTTCTAGAATTGATAAACTTATCAAAAATCTGAATGTTGTTGCATCCATTATCGGGGAATAAGTTTCTTCGTAATCGATTCCCGGCCTTTGTGAAAAGCCTTGAGCAACAAGGCACAATTTCATTTTTCTCATTTTTTTACGCACAAATACCCATCTATATCTAATGGGTTTTACACATGCAGGTGTTTGGACAATAGGTCCAAAAACTTGGTATTTTTCAAGTGATTTCAATTCTGCTTCAATAGTTTCTTTCCACTTTGGCCAATGATTTCTTCTTTTACATTCATAGATCGATCTAGGTTCATGATCCTCGATTTCCTCAGAAATGTCAAGTGCAGCTGCATATGCAAATATATCATCCATGTCAATTTCTTTTCTGTTCCACCTCTTTCCTGAAATGACATAATTTATCGAGATCTCTTCATTATCAACAATTTCAGGTGTTTGATCATCCTTGAAAGACGTCTCTTCAGTGATCAAATTTATGATGTCATTTGATGTTCCAACTTTCTTATCAAGTTTCCTTGTTTTTTTTGGAGTTTTATCCTTGGATCTAATAGGTCTACCACGCTTCTGGCGTGCTTTAGACTCAGTTGCTAGCATGATTTTATTATCTTCTTCAGGAAGTATAATTTTACAAGGAACATTAACAGCTGTTATATGTGACTTTGTCACATTCTTGACATCAGTAAATGCATCAGGCAATCTATTTGCGACTTCTTGTAGGTGGATAATCTTTTGAACTTCAAGCTCACATTGATTAGTTCGAGGATCATAATGAGACAGGGATACTGCATTCCACAAAATTTCTTGCTTTTCTTTTTCAAATATTGTCTTATCTCCCCCTAATGCAGGAAAAACTGTCTCATCAATTGACAATCGGCAAATCTTGTCGTGAATGAATCTCCAGTCTTGGGCTCCAAATATTTTATAATCGAGGGAGAATCAAATCCAATATATACCCTTAATCTTCTTTGGGATCCCATTTTTATTCGTTGAGGAGGGGATATTGGAACATAAACTGTACACCCAAAAATTTTCAAGTGAGAGATATTTGGTTCTTGACCATTTACCAGTTGCATTGGGGAATATTTATGATAAGAAGTCGGTCTTAACCGGACTAAAGAAGCCGCATGTGATATTGCATGTCCCCAAGAGGTAGTTGGTAAATTTGTTCTCATAAGTAATGGTCTCGCAATTAGTTGTAGCCTTTTAATGAAAGACTCAACAAGACCATTTTGAGTGTGTGTGTGGGCAACGGAATGCTCCACTTCAATCCCAATAGACATACAATAATATTTAAAAGATTGGGATGTAAATTCTCCTGTCCTGTCCAATCTTATTTTCTTTATATTATAATCAGGAAATTGTGGTCGTAATCGGATTATTTGAGCAAGGAGTCGTGCAAAAGCCACATTACGAGTGGACAATAAACTAACGTGTGACCATCTTGTTGATGCATCAATGAGTACCACAAAGTACTGAAATGGGCCACTAAATAGGGTAATTGGTCCACATATATCTCCTTGAATTCGTTCCAAAAATTTTGGGCATTCAATGCCAACTTTCACAGGAGATGGTTTTGTTATCAATTTTCCTTACATACAAGCAACATATGAAAAATCTTTGGACAATGGAACAATTTTGTTTTTGAGTGGATGTCCATTTGAATTTTCAATAATTCTTCGCATCATTGTTGAACCTGGATGGCCTAAACGATCATGCCATATAGTAAAATTTGTCGGGTCAACAGATCTTATATTAATAGTCATGTGTGATTCAACTGGATTTATGAAAGTATAATATAATCCAGAATTATATGATGGGAGTTTTTCTATCACATGTTTCCTCCCTGAGACTATAGTCGTGATACATAAATATTCATTATCACGTTCATTTGTCGTCTCAATATGATAGCCATTGTGGCATATATCTTTAAAGCTCAAAAGATTTCTTTTCGATCGGGTGGAAAATATTGCATTTTTAATTAATAAACATGTACCATTGAGTAGCACAATACTTGCTCTTCCGAAGCCTTCAATTATATCCGATGCACCCGATATTATATTTACATTAGCTTTGACTAATATTAGATGCGAAAAATATGCTTTATTTTTCAAAATTGTATGTGTTGTGACACTATTCGCCAAACAAAAAGATTTCTTATTTTTATAACACATGATGAGAGGCTGCTGGCCATATTTCTTCACGAAAAAAATAAAATTAGAAGTAGAGGTAGAACATCTTAAGTACTTCATTATCGAAAAGAAAATTATATAAGCAACTGATAAGGAAGATTATCATAGTTCAAAAGTCAATGTAAGGCCTTGTTTAGTTATTCTTAGGCTCATCACCACCAAATTTAGGCATATTCACATCGACATCTTCAAAGAAATCAATAACTTCCATGTGAGTAAAGGCCGAAGGATCAACTTGATCATCACTTCCAAGATGTACTTCAAGATGGGAAATCCCCAAATGATCATTTTGTTCGGTGAAATTAGTTTCAACATTCTTTAAAGATGCTTGATATAGGTCAGCAAAGTGATTGGAGGTATGACATGTACTTCTCCAGTGACCTTTCATTCCATATCGACGACAAGTACTTTCACCCCTTTTAGCCATCGTACTTCCCTCAGATTTTTCCTCATTTATTGTCTGTTTCTGGTAGTAAGGCTTTCTTTTAAAGTTGGGGAAATTTTGTTGATTACGGCCTCTACCATGCACAAAATCATGACCACGGGTACGTCCACGTCCAACTGTTTTATTATCTCTATATTCATTATTAGTCACCGCATTCACTTCAGGGAATGGTGTTGAGCCAGTTGGACGTGCTTGATAATTTTTCAGCAAAAGTTCATTGTTTTGTTCAGCAAGAAGTAAAATAGAAATCAGCTCAGATTTTTTTTTTTTGTGAATCCACGTTCACGATATTGTTTCTGCACGAGCATATTATTTGCATGGAAAATGTCTAACATATCTTTATCAGTGATATTCTCAGCACATAATTTCAATTGAGATGTAATCTTAAACATGACAGAGTTATACTCGTTCAAACTTTTATAATCTTGCAATCGCAAGTGTAGCTAATCATAGCGAGTTTTAGAAAGTATCACCGTTTTTTTTGTGGTCATATCTTTCTTTGAGATCCTTCCAAAGTGTTGATGGATCTTTAATAGTCAAATATTCAGTTTTCAATCCTTCATCAAGGTGGTGGCGAAGAAATATCATGGCTTTTGCCTTATCTTGTTCGGAGGTTTTATTTCCCTCTTTTATAGTGTCACCAAGGCCAATTGCACTAAGATGGATTTCAACATCAAGAATCCATATCAAATATTTTTTTTTTTGGTGACATGAAGTGCGTTGAATTCAAGTTTTGTAAGATTCGACATTTTGATTACTAAAAAGAAAGGATAATACACATTAATATCAAGTTAATGATATATCTTAATTTAGAAGTTCACCAAAATTTTATTTTTCACATGTATAATAAACATAATAAAAAAATCAGAATCAATTCATGGCCATGAATTTATAATCATGCCCATGAATTTCTGCTGTATCTCAAATTGTTTCTCTTTCGTGTTCATGCTTCGTTAACACTTTTATAATAAGCACATTCAGTCAATATTTAAAAATATGCAAGGAAAACATATATGCATTAATATTTAAAAGCGCATGATAATATAACATGATGATGGTGCATTGAATTCAATCTAATGGTACATTGAATGCAATCTATTGTATAAAATGGCTAATTATGATAAAGTCAAATATGATCAGTTTCAAAGAATACCAATTTACTCTATGAGAATGATTTTAAAAAGTATAAAACATGAAAAATATAGAAAATTCCAGGACCTTTCCATAATGGTAAGGCTCGTTGAAAATGAACAAGTAACGAATTCAGAAAACAGATATTTGTGGACTGTTGAATCAGAATCAACTCCTAATTATGATAGTATTTTGATATTTAAGACATCGAAATCACATTATATGGTAATGGAATGTAATGACAAAAGATAGATATCGAAAAGATATTTTCAGAATGGTATGGCTTATAATATTTGAACTAATATTCAATTTAATATAAATTTTAGAAGTCACTGCATATCATCCTGAATCATACAATCAGATTACACAAAATACAGATTTTGACATACTTATAAGCAGATTTTGGAAAAACGCAAAGAAAAAGGATTGTAGATAATCAAAAAGCCTTTACAACGAGTATAAACTCAATAAATTCCGATGAATATTGAATCAGATACAAAATATACAAGAATCAGGCACATAAAAAGCACATAAAGATCATCCAATTGCAACCGAAGCAAAGTAAACTAAAAATAGTGTACTTACTTGGTGGACAAACTGAAATAACGTAGAATCCTTATTCTTCTTGAATTTCCAACACCTATTTACACTTTGATGATCTCCTTTCAACACATAAGTAAAATTGATCTCCTTATTTTATAAGCAAATCGTGCTGATAACGTGTTATATATAATATATATAAGAGAGATTGGGAGAGAACTAGATTATAATGAAATAGATCAGCTTGTTATTCTATATCATAAACAAAGTATAAGCAAGCCTTATATAGGCTAGTAGAATGGATGTTACAAGGAAAATGGAGAGCCAAAGGTTGCTAGTAATTAAGATAACCATATGAAAGGTTAAGAGTCATCTATTAATACATAACATTTTAGAATAGATTCTAGAAAATTTACTTCGAAATATAACACATATGTTATGGAAATTGATCGCTGAGAGATGTAAAAAAATACATTGAAATTGGATTAAAAAAAACTTATGATTTGACGGGAAAAATCAAATTCAAAACGGAGGGGAAAAGCAGAAACTGGGTGTAGGAGGGTGCAGAGTAGTTATGTGGGGTGCTTTTAGGGGGCCCATTAGATTAGGTTGATCTAATTGCTGAGATTAGTTTTGAGTTTCCATTTTAAATTTGGTTTGTATTGGATCATGCCCCTATATATATTTATATTTATGATCCGATTAATGGTTCACTTTTAAAACCGCTTAAGCGCTGGAAGGTGACCTCACCGCTTAGGTTTAATTTGCGTTTTTTACAAAACTGGGTATAGTTAATTGATTGATGGATTTTTAAACGCAAATTCAGTATTCCCCCGTCCCGGTCAATTTTTTACGTTTGGTTTGAGTACGGGAGTTAAGAAATATGTATAAAGTAGTGAACAGGAGAAAGAAAAGTGGGTGAAGTTGTGAGACCTATTGATTTTTAATGTATAAAAAGAGATGGTTGAGTAAAAGCAGTGTGAGAAGGGAGTAAAAGTGGGAAAGTGGTAGAACTCATTGACTACTTTTGATAAGTTTTGAAATGAAAAGAATTGGATGTGACATCTCAAAAAAGAAACCGTAAATAAATGGTTGGGACAGATGAAGTACTTAATTTGATTTCACCTTGTAAACAATAACATATAGGACTACAATCTTTTTATAATATTATGTGTTACTATTTGTTATAGATAAACTAAATGGATTGAATGAAATCAAATTTAGTTTGCAGTTCATTTAGATAAAAATGGGAAAGTGTAATTTTTTTATTTTTTTTTTTTATAAAAGGGAGAGTGTAAAGTTAATTACCTACTTTCTCTAGTTTTCCGCATGGCTGTAAACAAATCGAATCGGGTTGAACTCTTAAGTATTTATGTATTAACACGTTAAAAAAATGTCTAATTCGAACTCGAACTCAAACTTTTATTGAGTCAAATTTTTTGTTCATGTATCGACTCATTAAAAAAAATTATTTACGAAAATGTTCATGAACAACTCATTAACTATGTTTTAATAGACAACTCATAAATATTGTTCACAATTTTTTTATCGCAAACAACTTAATTTACAAACTCATTCTCACTATTCTTAATTTTTTTGCATGAGTTTCACTTGTTTTTTTATAAAAATATCAAATAATTTTTTAAAAAACCTTCCGAGCCATACAAATAAATTTGAGTGTTTAATATTCTAAATTTTATTAAATTAGCTTACTTTTATTTAAAATAGTGATATGGACACACTATTTTTTTTGGTGAGGGACATGAATACATGAACACAAGTTATATAAAATAGCTATACATTTATCATATAGCCTGTATCATAATTTATATATTTGAAAACAAAATTAGAATCTTAATAAAAATAATAATTGGATTAAATAAATTGAGAAAGTGATTTGTAGAAAAATATAATAGTTCTTGTGTTCACAATTCAACTTCGCACACAATTATTTACTAAATATTTTGTCATATGTCGTTTTTTAGCATATATAACTAATAATTAATATATTTATTCACGAGTTATGTCAACAAGAATGTTCATGAACATGACTTACGAACATATTCGTGAAAACTATAATTGAATATATTCGCGAACTTTTGAACTCGTCTATATTGTGCTCAAATTATGTCAATTTACAAATCGAAACTTAAAACTGTGTTCATATTTGACTTGTTTATAAATTGAACTAAACTAGAATAAAAAAATTTCAAAACCAAATACCGAATTATTTATGAGCTTATTGACTCATTTGCGGTCTTAGCACGTACTCTACATCCTCTGCTTTAAAATTTCCTGATTAAAATTCTAATAACTTTGAAAATACTGCACTAAAAAAATTGATAAGAAGATCAAAAGTGAAAAAACTTCAAGTTTTGACCTTAGTGGCATGCTCAAAAATTTCCTTGGGTCTGCCCTACGTACTTTTCTTTACACTAATAATATGTGTCATTGTTTTTAACCATGTTTTAGTTTTTCACTCAGCTCAAGATATTATTCCAAATTGTTTTGAGGTAGGAGTTCAACTCAACTTGGTTAAAGGCAAAATAGAACCATATCTCTCAAGTGTCAACAAATAGAATTTATATTAGGGGGGTTTAACATTTTCCTCAGTTTTTTTTCTAGATAAATCAAATGTACATCCATGATGGGATCCGCTTTCCAAAATGGGTCAAATTATTCGCATAAACGCGTAAAACTTGCACTGCATGCATGAATGAAAGGGATGCTTGATTATTAAAAAAGATTGATAAGAAAGAGATGCTTAATTTAAAAAATTAATATTAAATTAAGGTTACATTATAACTTTCATACCCATAGTCTGCACCTTAAATTTATCAAATTTTGTATTTGTCGCTATATTCATGACTTTTTCCCAATATTTTTTCAAGAATGCAGGAACAGTTCTTTCTTTTTTTATTTCTTTGTTTTCAAAATAAGAAAATAACTTTAAAAACAAAATTTTCCTAAATTTATACTATATTATAATAGATGAAATATTAAAAGTTTGGTAGTTGGTCGGTCGGTACTTGCTGAAATTACTTAATTATCCTCACTTAATTATTCTAATTTTAATTATTGGGTCGATCAATTCTAATTATAATTGATATTCAAGTCAAATTCCTCTATTACTTTACCAATTTCAATTTTATTTTATATTGAACTATGTATCATTATAATTTATATTAAATTTAACTTCTTCTACCAATTTATATTTTAATTCATATTGAGTTCTATATTATTCTAATTTGCTATTTCGGGCTAAATTAAATTTAAGCAAATTAAATATAATTATTAAGATTTAGTTGATATATCATGCTAATCGAGTTAAGATAAAATCATAATACTATCAATTCTCCTAAAAAAATTATACTAATGAAATTGGATTAACAAATTTTATTTACCCAGGATAAAAAAATACATTACACAATTGATTGAGACTAACACAAAACTAAAATAAAATACAATTCGACCAACAAAAATAAAATCATATATGCTAATTATTCAGTTTAAAACAAAATTATATTATTGATCCACACTTTAAAAAGAATTAAAATTAAACTAAAAATAATTAGTTTGATTTTGTCGGTGTATTGGACATCAGGCTAAAATAAAATAATATAAACCACTAATCCGAGATAAATTAGACTAAGTATAGTTCGTATCCTATTGATGTGAACTAAAAAAATCAAATTTTAATTAAAACATAAATATTATTTTTTAAATACACATAAAATTATCAATAAAAGTATATGTTCAATCATTAATATTATATTTTTTAAATATCTTTTATAGAATTATAGTTAATCGATTAAGTGATCACCATGCTAAAATAATATTTTTTTAAGCTCACAACATAATGGAGGCATTAATAATTTCGTTATAATAATATTTCCCCCCTTATCAATGTTATCACTTTAAACAAGTTTAAATGTTTTAAAAAGTTATGAACATATACGTCTACTAATATAATTATTATGAATTCATATCATTTAAAGTTTTAAATGAACAAAATTAAGAATTGAATTCAAAATTTTAAAAAAAATTATATAATATTAAAAAAAATATGTGTGATCCGTGTATTGCACGGTTTTTAAGCTAGTTTTAATGTAAACATGTAAAAATTGTTTTAACAATTACATTTTGACCAAAAATGTTTTTACTTATAAAAATATAAAGTAACAAATAAAAAAGAAATTGTTTTCTTTTCTTTTTCAGTGAGAACAATGACAAATATGCATTTTTAAGAAAATATATATTTTTCATTTTTTGAAAACAGTCCTTTTTTATGAATAAGCAGTATGTTAAAATCATGATTACATATTCGGAAATTAGAATCAATGGATTGAGATATGGATCTGAAATTTATCAATAATTAATTAAACGGGTGAATTATTTTTAAAGAATTTATCAATGATATTTAAAAAATCGACCTTAATACTAAAAAGATAGTATTACGGTATTACCAAAGAAAAATAGTGGAAACAACTAGAAATTATGTGGACGAAAAATGATAAATTTAGCAAAAATCAAATTCCAGTTCACTGTTACAGTCTTACACAGACTTACCGAAAAATAATATATAATAATAATTGTAGCTTGCAGTGGTCCTCCCCTTGATGTGAATCATAAATTCTTGAATTTTTACAATAATGCGACAAATAGGAGTACAAGTACTAGTCTACAATCTACATACAGTTGAGCTGCATTCTACATACTCCATTTAAACCCCCACGAGGCCACTGCTCTTCTTGTTTATTTACTTGTCTTATCTCTTTATCTCTCTCTATATATCCTAGTACTTTAACATTTCAGTGGAAAAAATAATATTGAATCTCCATGCATAAAGTATTGCAGAGCAATTAACTACATGGGGTACTTCAGTGGCTTCAAAACAGATTTTTTTCTTTTTCATCTCTTCATTTCTTGCTTTGTGCTAATCATTTTTCCTAGTTTGGTGTCAGCAGCCACTCCCAGGCTTCACCAAGATGAAGGTAAAGTACATATCTTTAAGATGTTTTTTCAGCTTTAGTGTCGGTATATGTTTATAATTATTAGAAGAATGCTGCAGTGAGGGCATTGAGAGAGATTGGAAAGAAACTGGGGAAGAAAGATTGGGATTTTAGCAAAGACCCGTGTAGTGGTGATGGCAATTGGAGCATTCCAAGTCCCAGAAAGGGTTTTGAGAGCTCTGTCACTTGTGATTGTTCATTCAAAAGCAATACCACCTGCCATGTTATTTCTATGTACATCTCTCTCTCTCTCTCTCTCTCTCTCTCTCTCTCTCTCTCTCTCTCTCTCTCTCTCCCCCTCTCCCTCCCTCTCTCTCTCTCTCCCCCCTCTTGTTCCCTCTTACTCTCACTTGATTAGTTGATTCTACTAATATTTTGGTAAAGTTAGTCCATCACTTAATATTTTGGTAAAGTTAGTCCATCACTTTCTTTTATAGCTTGAGAGTGGCCTTTACCTAACTGCTGTATACAACTCAAATGCTTACGATACAAATCTTGTTATCATCCAAGTTCTATGTTCTTGTAATGGATTATGTAGTTCTTCAGAAATCCCATAAATTAATAAATCGAGCAGATTTCTAGTAATTTTTTTTCTTATTGTCCTCACAAAGAATGAATATATCTTATTATAGAAATTACAATAATTTCAACACAAGGAAATTAGGGAATTGATTCTTTTCACTAAAAGACAATTTTGTACATTAAAAATATTCTAATAAGACTGTGTTTACCCCAACAGGTTTATTGTATTTTCCAAGCTAACTTTTAGTTTGTCAAATAAATAAATAATAGATATAATATTATCAATAGGAGTGCTGTAATTTTCAGAAAATGTGTTGACTAAAAATAGGAGGTCAAGATGTTAATAATACTAGTACAAATCTACATAACACAATAGGATTGGCTATCCTTGTGACTTGTAGCCATATCAGCAGACACCAGCTGTGAGCTGTACAAGGCGGCCAACTTGTATGCCTTCACACTTAGGTAGGCCATGGGGTCCATACTGATGTTCAAAGATCATTAAAATCAAACCTTTAGAACAGTTTTTAGTTAAACAGTTGGTTAGAGTAGTCGGCATCATCCCTTGTTCACTTGTTTACTGTCGAATTCCAGTTAGACTGATACAGCTTGTGCCTGATAACACATTGTAGTTCCTATTCTCAGTATGGCCTTTTATGCCGGGTAGAGAATTTATGAATCAAAAACTCGTAGTTAACACTATGTAAAAGAGACAAATGTGAATTTATGACCTTACTTTTTCTTCTGACTAATGAAACAACACAGTCATATTCTAAATCTCTATCAGAAGCTTTTTTAGTGTTTTCTTTTTCTCAAGAACATTACTGCCCAGTTCCCAGGTTACTGAGTCCGGACTAGAATTTTGACTTTGTCCGGGTGCATAATTTTGATAGACGGATAGGTCAAGCTTTTCAACTTATGTAGTTCTATTAAAAATTTAGTTAAATGAAGTGCTTTTGCTAGCAATTCGGTCTTATTTTTGTGGTAAATATCTGCAGAGCCTTGAAATCCCAAAACTTGTCAGGAAATGTTCCATCAGAGTTCTCCAAGCTGCACCACCTTCAAAACCTGTAAGCAATATTCAGAACATCCCAAGTTTTTTGATTTATTAATTTATGCAACTGTTAAAAAAAACATACTTGCAATGTTAGTAACCACATGCATACTTTCAATTTCCAACAGCAGTGTAAACTTGTGGCAGCCAAGAAGATATAATTTTCTTCCATTTTCGACGCACTTTGTAATTATATAGTTTCATCTTTCAGGGATTTAAGTCGCAACTATCTCAACGGAACAATTCCCCTGACATGGGCATCTATGAACTTGACTGGCCTGTACGCACCATGTCACCAGTATTACAGTATTGTCTTCCTGTATAGCATCACGTGATTAAATATTTTGATGATTGACTGTGCAGTTCTTTTATGGGAAACCGGTTATCTGGTCAATTTCCAAAGGCGCTTACGAGTATTACCACTCTATCAAACCTGTATGTTGAATCTGTTTTTACAATTTTATGACTAATATTTTTCCTAGCCCTTTTTAATGGTGCCTTTAATATTCTCAGAACGTTGTACAATGCGAATTTTTGTACTACAATGAGTTCAAGATTAAAAGTATTTCGAGCCTAGACGTGTATAGAGTATAGTGTATCTCAAACTAAGTTGAATGAACATGTGTAAGTATTTGTCTGTGCTAGCATCCATATATAGAAGAATTTCATATTTACACCATGTCTTTGATATTCAGATAAATTAATATTACTCATAAGTCATAACTTACATGAGCTGTGTAATGGCATTATGGTTGGTGTAACGTTGATGCTCAAATTTGCCTACATATTGTTATCAACATCTGAAAATTGCAGGAGCCTGGAAGGAAATAACTTTTCAGGAGCTCTCCCAACAGATATAGGAAACTTGGTCAAATTACAAAAGCTGTAAATATTTTGACTTTTACATTCACATACTCTACTTGAGATTTAAAAGGCACGGATATTATGTGAAGCTGTTATATTAAAATATCACAATTTTCCTTTCAGCGTTTTATCATCAAATTTATTCTCAGGAAAGTTGCCGAAAGAACTTTCCAAGCTGGCCAACTTGACTGATATGTGAGTATATATTTCCGTGCATAGTTTATGAATGTGTAACTGCCTACCCCACTCACTAGTGGCACTATTAGTGATGCAACTCGCTTTTTGATCTCCGTAAGTTTTTAAGTTCATAATTTTATACTGATCTTATAATTATAGAGCATTATAACTTGCTCCAGAGAAAAAGAAGAAAAACAATTGGATAATGTTTATATAAAGAATGAACTAGAGCAATTATTTTTTTTCTTTATGATTCAGTATACACTTGTAGAATGCTTTACTTCAAATTTCAGTTTGGTAAATTACCTTTCTATTACAATTTTGCACCTTCTAGTAAATTCTTCTTGACATTTAAATCTCTGACAAACTGTAGGAGAATAAGTGATAATAATTTTACTGGCAAGATACCTGATTTCATCCAGAGTTGGACACAAATTGAGAAACTGTAAGTACTGCACCTAAAGCTTGTTCAATATTGAACATACAGGAAGTTGAGAAGAGTAGTTTGATATGATCAATCCTTTGCGCTTTTTATATCATATTACAGGCACATGCAAGGTTGCTCTCTTGAGGGCCCCATTCCTGATAGCATGTCGAACCTGACAAGCTTAAGTGATTTGTATGCAATTTTATTTTTGTCTTTCTTACCTTAATTTTGTGTTGGTCGTGTATCATATGTAATCTACTTTCCCTTTAACTGGCTATAATACTTCAGGAGGATCAGTGACTTAAAAGGTAAAGGATTTCCTTTCCCAATATTGAGTATGGAGTCAATGAAGACGTTGTAAGTTGTTTCTCTTTAGTTTAAGAAAATACAGTATCAATATTCGAATACTATGGTATAATTAGAATATGTGATGCAGGATGCTAAGAAGTTGCTTAATTAGCGGAGAGATTCCTTTATACATAGGCAAGGCAGAAAACTTGAAAACACTGTATGTGCCTTCCAATCTACACTATAAAACCAGTCATGGTCTGCGGTTGTACATACTGACAATGTTCAACTATTTGCATATTAATATGTTGGAGTTTAAACTGAAGATATAAAAGGTGTTCTTAATTAATATTTGTAGATATAAAATCCACACACAGTCTTTTACATGTTTGCATTTAAGTTCTACAAATTTATTATCTCTTCTGGCATGTTCATTCAAGTAACAGTGTCTCGCTACTTCCTATTTCATATTTAATATAGCAACTCTTTCTGTACAAGTTACTGCATATAATCCACTAGAAGCTTATTTGATTGCTTTGTTTATGTAGAGACATCAGTTTCAATAACTTGAGTGGTGAAATTCCATCAAATTTTGTCAACTTAGCAAAAGCCGATTTCATGTAAGCTTATGTCCACTCATTAGATTTCTCGCATTACACGTTTTTTCTCTGAAAAATACTAAGTTATGCTTGTTTCTCAAGTTCTTTGACAGGAAACAAGCTTAGGGGGCCCATACCTGGCTGGATACTATCACGGAATAAGAATGTGTATGAACTTCTGCCATAATTAATAATATTGATTATCTTATTTTATTTTCATTTAAGGCACAACTAGTTATCTTAATTGTAAGATAATATGGTTCTTTCGCAAAAAATGTCATGCACAGATGGAAATATATAGTTCGGTTATCATAAAAATCTAGTGACTCTATGCATATACTCTGATGATGACTATTGTTTAAAACCAGATAAATCTACTAGAAAATTTTGGTGCTCCCTTAGCTCCATACTAGGAGTCCAATTTCTTAATTTCGATAATATACGAAGACAAAAAATGGAGTGGATAGTTGAGTTAGGTATAGTCCTAGTACTTCAATTTAATAATTAAGTTTAAGTCTCAGTATTATATATATATATATATAATCATAGACAGAAGAGAGAGACCTTTAGAGCACCTTTTTATATTATTATAAAAATGACACTTTTAATATGTAGAATCTGGAGGAAGTACATCTAAATTGAAAAAAATTACTGTTAAATTTTCTAATTTTCGTTAAAAATCTAGCAGTACAATATAAATTTTCTAAAATTGCAGAAACTTGTTGATTTAATCTTTTATATTGGAATGCAGAGATATTTCTTACAACAATTTTATTCCAGAAGCCACAAGTCCATTTGAATGTCCCAGAGGAAGTGTGTAAGTGCAAAATTGTTTGTACTTTTAACTTCTCAGTATATATTGTAATAACAAGGTCTTCATTTATTCCTCCAGGAATTTGGTGGAAAGCTATTCGTCATCAGCAGATAAAATGTAATTATGTGTCTCAACTCTTAGCAGTTATATTGTTAATTTATTGTTTTTCCTTCTTGTTTATGTCAAATGAAAGATCCATTCCTTTGACTTACATAATCTAGGGGATAGGATAATTGCAACCTTACCAATAGTAGTGCTTGCTTTGTACGTTCTCCTGCAGAAATAGAGTTCATCCATGCCTGAAGCAAAATTTTCCTTGTTCTGCTCCAAGTAGTCAATGTGAGTAAATTCTTGCTTTAACATCAGAACATTACGTAATTTATATACAATTAATGAAGGGCACTTGCTCCTGTAATTCCAATACATAGTTTGCCTAAACGTTTTGCATATATCATTATTATGTTTTATTAATTATTATTAGTACACTCAAAGTTATGCAAACAGTAACATTTGCACCCTTCCATATTTGCTCCCATTTTTCTCTTTTACATCTTTCTCTCTGCTAATAATTCTGTTCACATTTTTTCATTTAATTCCTACCTTATTCCATACCTTCCTACTAAACGGAGTATAAGTGTTCGTTTTATATACTTAATTTGGATGTTCCCTTCTTTGTCATGCATTGCTTCTTTCTCCCTTTATATTATCATATATATCTTTTTTTACATTCTATGAGAGTTATCAACTTTGAACAGATAGGTATGACCTGCACATTAATTGTGGTGGCGAGGATGTAGTTATTAACAGTAACACCAAGTTCGAAGCTGATTTAGAACCCAGAGGAGCTTCAATGTTCTACTCAAGACAGAATTGGGCATTCAGTAGTACAGGAATTTTTATGGACAATGATCTTGATGCTGATACCTATATTACTACGAACACTTCTGCACTGAAAAATGTTTCTGCACCTTTATCAAATCTGTACAGAACAGCACGTACATCTCCCCTTTCTCTTACTTACTATGGACTCTGTCTTGGGAACGGGAACTACACTGTTAGCCTCCATTTCGCAGAAATTGTTTTTACCAGCGACAGAACGTTTAACAGCCTCGGAAAGCGTATCTTTGATGTCTACATTCAGGTAGTTAGAAAGAAATTCAGCAGGGACCAAAAGGTGTTTTTTTTCTTTGGAATCAAGAATTAAAGTGTTGCTAAATCTACTATGCCTCTTTTTACAGGGAAAGTTAGTGCTTAAGGATTTTAACATTGAAGCCGAAGCTGATGAGAATGAAAAGCCCATTATTAAGAATTTTACTGCAGCTGTAACAAGCCACACACTAAAGATCCACTTTTACTGGGCTGGGAAAGGCACTACTGGAATCCCGCTCAGAGGCGTTTACGGTCCTCTTATATCAGCCATTTCTGTGGAACCTAGTAAGTCTAATTATATATTCGGCAAGCGCATCATCATCCTTCTCTTTCTGTTTGGCTGTAATCTTGATAAGTTAATAAATGGTTAATATCATATCAAATCAGTGAGTCGTTGTTCAACAATTAAGATATCTCAATCCTACAGTTTCACTTAATGGCTAGATAACTTACCAGAATTTTATTAACAATGACCTTTTTCATGGAAACGACATGATTTTTTAGCTATGCTATATAGAGTATAGTTTAACTTCCGATTTCTGAATCTGTTGAAATTTGTGCAGACTATTAGCAAAAGAGTAAATTGACATGTTAGAAAATAACTATCCGGGTCTAGGAACTTGACATTAGGGACATGGGTATTTTTGTTTTAGTTGCATCTATTTGAAAAAGCTAATAATATCTATTTCTCCTATCAATTCTTCACTTGGGTCTAGTAAAAGTGAAATTTATAAATAATAAATACAAATATGATGGTCTCTTGGTATATATATATAACTAGTTAGGTTCTAAAATATGTTATTCATCAAATAAAGCTGTCCATCGTTATTTATATGCCAGAAGACACATGTTTGAATTTTGTCTATGTTCAAGAAATTTCATTCACGCCTCAAGCTCTGAATCAAATACTATATTATCTGTCCATGCATCATTTCCAGTATTTGAGTGAGAAATTATATTGTCTAATGATTCCTTTTAAAAATGGAGAACCTGTCCTTCCATTATGTTGTCAGTTTTATGAGTTCACTATGATTCTTATATACACTTGTTGCAGACTTCAAACCTCCTAAAGATAATGGAAAAAAGAAGAATGTTGCTTTAGTACTTGAAATTGGCGGGGCAGCATTATTACTTTGCCTTGTTGTCCTGTGTATTTTATGGAGAAAAGGCTGTCTGGGAGGAAAGATATCCGCGGATAATGGTAACATATTACAATAATAATTCTGCACCTACAAATCCAATCTTAAATTCATAATTGATTCAATTATGATTTTAGCATGTCTAGACAATGGCGTCAGTATATTTGTCTGGCCGGTGGCACTTATCTAACCCTCGTAAACATTGTAAGGATTAGACATATCAGACAAACAGAGAAATTTGTACTGATATAATATTATGTCAACATCTTTATCAACTTACCGTATCATTTATTTCAACATTACTAGCTCCCCAGCACTTAAAGAGTAATCAAAAAATTATATATGTTCAATACTATTTTTTTCAAGTTATTTCTGGGAGGCAGAATGTTTACCTTTGAGCGTATCTCATTATCAAAACATGTTTCACTTATTTTTATATTATTGCATATTCTGCAGAATTTAAAGGCCTGGACCTGCAAATTGCGCTATTTACGTTAAGACAGATCAAATCTGCGACCAAAAACTTTGATCCGGCATACAAGCTGGGTGAAGGGGGTTTTGGTCCCGTATACAAGGTATAGTAATTTTAATGCTAATGATTTTTACTTTTTCTTCTTGGGCAGTTGACATATTTTTAAATGTATTTGATTTTTCTAAAGTAAAAATATTACCTTAATAAAAAGGATTGCTATAACTTCTTTTCATTATATGATGTTAATCACTTGATTATTGAAATTCATATTACATACTCCATGTTGTGTGTGGCTTCATTATTGAACAGTAGTCCTAGTTAGGTGCAAAAAAACAACAATTCGTCCTCATTGAAATTGTCCTTTTCCTAAAGTAGTCATCCTCAATAAATTTCATCGAGTGATATTTGCGATATATTAAATTAAAATATTTTCAAACTCAAGTTGATTTTATGGAAAAAAAACAAATTGAAATGGGAGTATGGAACTAGAGAAATAGAACCACTAGCCAAAGAACTCCACTCAAATTTCTTTTGGTTGGTTGGTTTGTGATGAAGAAACCGCTTAATTATTTCAATGTTTTGTTGTAAAAAGGCCCCACAATTCCATCCCTTCTATACTAAACAAGTTGTTTGTGTTTTTTTTTTTTATTTTTGTAGGGTTTTTTGTCAGATGGAACAGTAGTTGCTGTTAAACAACTTTCGGCGAAGTCTAGGCAAGGGAACCACGAATTTATCACTGAAATAGGCATGATATCTGCATCGAAGCATCCTAATCTTGTAAAGTTGTATGGTTGTTGTGTTGAGGGTAACCAGTTATCACTGATATACGAGTACATGGAAAATAATTCTCTGTCTCATGCACTTTTTGGTAAGCTGTCTATACAAAGCAAATTGCATGTAAAATCCCTGCCAGAATTTGGATTAGTGTTTGTAAAAAAAAATTCACAGTGCTCTTTTTCTATACTCACGTTTAACAGGAAGAGACGCATCAGCTAGGTTAAATTTAGAGTGGCCTACAAGGTGGAAAATATGTCTAGGCATAGCTAGAGGGTTGTGTTACCTCCATGAAGAGTCGAGTTTGAAGATTGTGCACAGAGACATCAAAACTAGCAATGTGCTTCTTGATAAGGATCTAAACGCCAAAATATCTGATTTTGGTTTGGCAAAATTTAATGAAGATGGGAATACCCACATCAGTACACGGATTGCAGGAACTATGTAAGTTCTTATTACTCTTCTTCAAACATTACTTGTAATGACCTCTCTCTCTTAAAATGCATGCAACAGGTATAGTAGTCACTTTCTGCATATTGGACGTCTATCCATGTTATACGGGACTAGAATCTTATACAGAAGCGTCTAATATTTTATCTGTGGTGCTGCAGAGGTTATATGGCTCCAGAGTATGCAATGCGGGGTTACTTGACTAGCAAAGCAGATGTTTACAGTTTTGGAGTTGTTGCTTTAGAAGTTGTAAGTGGTAAAAGCAACACAAACTACAGGCCAATAGACGAATTCGTATACCTCCTCGACTGGGTAATTATTATTTGAACTCTGTGTAATCTTGCTTTACTGTAATTTTAATAATACCCAGTGCAATCTCAAAACTTACTAGGAAATATAGGTACTGCCCTTGGAAAGGCTTAATATTGTGGTTACTTCCCATGAGAGAGGAGTTTGAAAGGGGGTCTAGTTTCATAATTGTATGTTATTAAGAAGTTTTGCATGTTAATTTTGAGCTAGGACTCTCAAGAAACCACTGCATCATGTGTTACAATCGTGGAGAGCAAATTGTTAATCATGCTAACTTCCCTGTTTTCCAGGCTTACGTACTGCAAGAAAGAGGGAACCTCTTGGAGCTGGTGGATCCAGCAATGGGGTCTGAATATTCATCAGATCAAGCTATGATGCTCCTAAACGTGGCCCTCTTGTGTACCAATGCAGCTCCAACGCTTCGGCCTACAATGTCTCAAGTCGTGAGCATGCTTGAAGGTCGGACTAATGTTCAGGAGTTGCTCAGTGATCCCGGATTCTCAACTATCAATCCGAAACTTAAAGCCATACGAAACCACTTCTGGCAGAACCCTACTCAAACAATTAGTATGTCGACCGAAGGTCCACATGCTGATGCATCATCTCTTTCTAATGTAGACAAATCAGAAGATTCAGTTATATCAGATAAGTAGATGGTTGTAAATATCAACAACCAGTCAATCTGTACATAATACGATTATATTCATGTCACCTGTATAACTGGCGCAAGCCATTTCCAGATAACAAACTTAACTATTACCAATGTTTTAACTGCTCCAGAATTAAGGCGTGTTCTCATTCTTTTAAATTACTTATTTGTAATTTAGAATTCCATTATCGTTACAATTTTTTTTTAGTAAAAACAAAATCAAACTAAACAATGATCCAGTTTAAGATTAAAAAGTGTAGGCCAAAAGAAAAGTGTACGATGGAAGATTTCAAGCCGGGTTTTGCAGTTTTGATTACTTTCCAAATCCAGTTTATATGAAGTGCTTAAAGGTTTATTGTCGTACTTAGTTCCGAGATTTGTTAAGAACGGGTACTCATTTTTATATAAAAAATGTAGTCTGTATCAAATTAAATTTAAAACTTGATCCCACATTTTTTAATAAAAAAGAAAGTAAGTTATTAGAAATTAAAGTATTTTTATCATATTTTTAGAGTGAAAAATTGTCAAACTCGCATTTATTTCAAACAATTTATCTCCAAATTTTGACTTTTTATTTGTATCAAATCTAAATTTAATACGATTATTAACAAAACTGAAACCACATTCTCTGTTATTAAAATAAAAAACCGCAACCTCCAACAAATCAGATCGATTTTAAAAATCTTAGTTGGGATAGTCCGGTGATTACAAACCAGTGGAAGAAAAGTGTGAAATTCAACACACACCATTAACACTTTTCTACACCTTTCTCTTACACAAGGCGTTAATTTTAAAATCTCGAAATGCTGCTGTTATCTTCAGTACAAAATCCACGTCTCTTATGTCTTCAATCTCGCTTATCTCACTTTAATTTCCGCATCAATTCATCTCTCCACACTTCTCAAATCCTAACCCTCACCCCAAACCCATCACCCCCCGCTTCTCAAATCCTCGATATTCGTAAACTCCTTCTTTCCCGCCAAAAAACCGCCGTCGAACTCGCCGGAGACTACTTGACCCGAATCCGAAGATCCGACCCGAAACTCAAGAGCTTTCTTTACGTCTCCGAGGAGTCTGTGTTGCGGGAGGCGGAGGAGCTTGATGGAAAGATTCAGAGGAATGAGGAGGTGGGCCCACTCGCCGGAGTTTTTGTCGGCGTGAAGGATAATATTTGTACGGCGGATATGCCGGCCACGGCCGGGTCGAGGTTGTTGGAGAATTATAGGCCGGCTTACGATGCCACTGCGGTGTCGAGAATGAGGGAGAGTGGGGCTATTGTTGTGGGGAAGACTAATTTGGATGAGTTTGGGATGGGGAGTAGTACTGAAGCTTCTGCTTATCAGGTTCGGCTTTTCGGGATATTTTTTTACTGTTTTTTTTACTTGGTGCATTGTAAAGATTGGAACTTTGATTATGATTGCGATGTTAGTGATGGTAAAAGTTGGTTCTTGGTGGGGTTTTACTAATTTAATTTGCTGCATTTTAAATTTTGAACTTTAGTTGTTTTGTGTTAGTGTAACTTGTTATTGCGTAATTGGGATGTTAATGATGTTAAAAGTTGGTTACCTCACAGATCTCACGTAGTTTATTTGACCTACCAATTACTGGTTACAAGTGTTAACACAGTCTTCCCAGGAATAAAGGATACAAGTAAAACAGTGAAACGGGATGGAAGATGGAACTATTAACATACACATTGTTTGTTAACATGTCCATCCAAGCCCTTAGGCTTTAGGCATATTGAGGGCGACTCGTAAACACAAAGCAAGGCAATTGAATATCTAGAAACAAAAAGAAAAGAATATAAAGAACATTAGTACCTTAGAGAAAGGCACAATATGATCATAATCATGACAAAGACAACCGGCCCCGACAAGTTTGCGAAAAAGGGTATTCCCTTTTTGCTTTAAAAGATTGCGTGTTCGCCATGTAACTAGGATGGTTTAAGTATGGCCCGAAGAAGGTATCACCGTATATGCTCTTGGGTGGTGTTGCTGGAATATTTGAGTAGACAGAGTTTGCAAATCGCGGAGTGCTATGAGCAGTTGAAGCTTTATATTCATTACCGATGAAACTCCAATCAAATTCTTGTAGATGTCGATGATCAGGGACGCAAGCACGGGCAGGATTTGCACTGGGAGCAGGAGAAGTGATCCTTTGAAAATATGGGTCTTCTCCAGAATCTGATGAAGATGTCACAAACCTGCGTGATCTTGATCTTGGCCTGAATGTGTCGATTTCAACATTTTTGGGGCTCTCATCAAAGGCAGTATATTTAGTATCATAAGAAGCTGAAGACGTTTTGCTATGGAATTCATTTCGCTCCTCCAGCCTTTCCTGATGTACATAATATTTTTGACAAGGACTTGTTACTACTTAAATTTAGCACAACAAATTTAAGAGAGAATACCAATTTTATGTATATTTCTTACCATGGACATTCTCCGTCGGATTGCTGGCTGACAAAGCTGATCACGTTTAAAAGAACGGCGAGCCCTCTGAGATCTGACAGAGGCCTGTAATTAATAATGACAAAGTTGTTGAGAGCATTTGCTGATCACGTAGTTGGATTGAGGTTTTGATAGAGACTAAATGCATTTGTCTTGTTTGTGTAATTAATAATGACAAGGACCAGAAGTGTGTAAGTTCTAGAATTTGAATTCGACTCAAGTTGTGTGCAAAATGTGGAGTTCTATTACAGTTTTGTGCTGAACAAAGGTTTACTATATAAGTCATAGTGGTTTATGACAACGTGATCTACTTTTATTGTATTTTTAGATAGTAGTCGACCACCTATCCTTCATACAAGTTTGACACTCAATTTCTTGTGGACAAAAAAAATCTTCTAAAAAATAAAAAATCTACTAAAACTGTCTTATGGATGTTGTTTTAAAAATGCAAGTGGTTGCCTCAGTGTTAAGCTGGTGTCAATATATGATTCGTTAAACTGGCTTCACTTACTTATATTGGCTAGTACTGTGCTATACTCTTTCCTTTTGGTGTTGTAACTTATTTCATAATAGTAGGTTCAGTTTTACCTCCACAAGATCTTCTGAATCATCGAATGTTGAGAAAAGGTTGATATCATTATATACATCTTTGTTTGATTTGTTTTAACCCCACTAAAATTTTAAATTTTAGTAAATACTACTAGTTTTTAGTCCAAATTTTCATCTTGTAATGAAACATAGTTTTCTTGACCAAAGCATCTTTAAATTTGTTAGGTGACTGCCAATCCTTGGGATCTGTCAAGAGTTCCAGGTGGGTCCTCAGGTGGCTCAGCTGCCGCTGTCTCTGCCAGACAATGTGTAGTATCACTGGGAAGTGACACTGGTGGAAGTGTCAGGCAACCGGCATCATTTTGTGGTGTAGTAGGCCTGAAGCCAACATATGGGCGTGTCTCAAGATATGGGCTCGTAGCATATGCGTCGTCATTGGATGTTATCGGATGCTTTGGTTCATCTGTTTCTGACACTGGGATTCTCCTTAATGCCATTTCTGGTCATGATAAACTTGATGCCACTAGTAGCCGCCGAGTAAGATTTATTCTCATGCCAATCTTTTTGTAGTATTTCCTTGCAAAAGTCAATGTATTCATGTAGGACAATAATTAAGAACAAGGAGAACAAATGACACTTGCTTGGAAGTCACTCCCCTTGGGTGACTCAATGCAGAAAAAACACCAGCTTAGGATTTCTCAACCGTGTAATAAATGAATATCATGGATTGCGACCATAACAAGAGAAGAATCTCAATTTTAATTATACATTAAAGTCTGACTGAAAATAATATTAAGTAAATTAATCTAAAGTGTGTTTGTTTCTAAACACTAATTCAATACCGTATCTAAATAAAGGAAATAAATCCTAGTACTCTGTACTATCTAACGTAGTTTTTTCTTTATTCCTTAATAATTTATTGAAAGAGGTTCAATTTAATCTGTATTCCCTGATCTGATTTCATATTTCTGTTCTTAATACTTCCATATTTAAACTGATCAAAGTTTACTAGGTTATTATCATGTCAAAAGATTATGGAATATTGTTTGGCTATGGCAGACAGAAAAAGTTGTGCCAAAAGCAGATTTTTCCACATCCACTCGTAAAACTTGATCGAAATGGGTTAAGCTTATATTACCTTAATGACTAATTATTCGCTATACGGATCTTGTACCATATCAGTGCGTGACTAGAATTATGATCTTAAGCCATTTATTGGAGTAAAGAGATAAAATTAAGTGATATGAGTGTGAGCTCTCAAACTGGATATCTAAAGCAAATCTTAAGAAGTGTAATAGTCTGATTATTATTTTTTTGTTGTTGTCTTTATAGTTGTTCTGTTTTCCAGGAAGTCCCTGATTTCACTTCCCAATTTATCTCCAAAGATATATTAGACTCTAAGCCATTAAAAGGATTGCGAGTTGGTGTAATTCGTGAAACACTAGATGAAGGAGTTGATGCAGAAATAGTAATGTCAATTCGTACTGCTGTTTCTCATCTAGAGGAACTGGGATGCATCGTAACAGAGGTATTGTTCCTCATGGTTTGTTTCTATCAATCAGCCAACTTGCCTCCTTAAATTAGCTTTCATTTTCCTTATATTTTCCTGTTATTTGGGTGGTTTCTAGTAAATTTCTAATAGCTTAATATTATTACCAGGTGTCATTGCCATCATTTTCTCTGGGGTTGCCAGCGTACTACATACTTGCTTCATCCGAGTCTTCTTCAAACCTATCTAGATATGATGGTATTAGGTGATTTACGACGATGTTTTTTTACCCTTCTTTCTTATCTACAAGGATCTAGAGTGTGGTTTCTTTCAGTTCTTGAGCTTTACGCGCAGAAGGATTTAGCATTGATACAGCCAGTTATTTGGCATGTCTAATTTTTTTCATTTGTGGTCTACATTTTCTAGTCACTTAAAGTTGCTAAAACCTAAAAATAAAGTTTCCATTGTTATTACCTTGTAACTAAAGTGTTGTCTATATTCTTTCTAGATACGGAAACCAATTTGAGTCTGAGGAGTTGAATTCTCTTTATGAGAATACTCGTGCCAACGGATTTGGTTCTGAGGTATGCAGCATCTGACCTTTAAATACTTTTCGAGTACCGCCAGGAAACATATTCTTAGATGTTTGATACACTCGGTATGAGCAGCAAACTGGGAACTTGGAGGAAGATTCTAATGTACAAATGTAATTTAATACCTAACCACACATCTTTTACAGGTTAAGAGGAGGATCTTAATGGGAACATATGCCCTTTCAGCTGGTTATTATGATGCTTATTACAAGCGTGCTCAGCAGGTATAGCACTTGCTGATAAGTATTTTACTATTACCATTGGTTTGGATGAAGGCTTCATAAAGTGAAAACTACCAAGTGTTTTTTTAGAGTATAGCTTATAAGCTAATAAGTAGTATCAATTCTTAAATAAATATTGGGGAGCGAGAATTGAACCCACAACTTGGGACAGCTAGAGATAAGTCCTTACCGCTTGAGCTAATTCATCGCGCTCGAAAACTACAAACTAATAACCCAAAGGAATTTGTTTTTGTTTTGTGTACTGGATGAGTGCGATTTTATGCAGGTGTTAATATCATTATTTGTTTCCTCACATTATCATCATTTCAAATTTATGAGATTATCGTTAGTCGTTACCATCCCCTTTGTTGTCTTTCTATTCAGTCAGAATTAAATTGATGAATAAAGTCAACCTGTGAATGTCATTCTTTCCATTACTTGCCACTCTGAGTATATATATCACATGATACAAGTTTATTATTACTCTGTTTGCCAGTGTAGTTTAAAAAAATTTGTGCATCAAATGCTGTTCAATTAATATTAAAATCTGAATGAACTTGTGTCTTAGGTCAGAACTCTAGTCCGGAAAAGCTTCAAGTCAGCTTTAGATGAAAATGATATCCTGATTTCACCTGCAGCTCCATCTGCAGCTTATAAGATCGGTATGTTATCTTCATAAATCGCTGTTTTAGAAGAGAAGATGTTACCTGACAATATTATCATTTCAGGTGAAAAGAAAGATGATCCGCTGGCAATGTATGCTGGTGACATCATGACAGTAAGTAATGCATTTTTGTGTTTTTTCTTCATTTGTTTCCGGTTTCGATCTTATACCTTCATAGCTGGGTCAAAATCACCTGCAACCAACTTACCACTTCATGTATCCGAAGTACTGCATCCAAAACAGTCTGGTTCAACATGCTTCACGAATTTTTATAACAACCATAATTAGGGCTGTGATTAAGTCAAACTATTCATCGGCAGTTCAAGTTTGGCTTGAAATATACTCGAATTCGACTCGATAATAAATGAGCTGAGCTTGGGCTATGCTAGTATTTTGTCGAGCTGAATTTTTTTAATGATTTATAAATTTTGATTATTATTTAGGTTATTTATAGAAGATAATAATTTACTTTCTATATTAAATCAAGCAATACTCGAATCGAGCTTTTATTAATATTTCGGATAGGTAGTTTGAGCTTTTAGTTGAACTCTAGCCCGGCCGTCATGACTTGCAAAATTATCTGACTCGACAAGTATGCCTGTCTCAGGTCAATGTCAATTTAGCTGGTTTACCAGCCCTTGTGTTGCCATGTGGTTTCGTTGAAGGTGGTCCTGCTGGCCTTCCAGTTGGTGTTCAGATGATTGGTGCAGCATTTGATGAGGTCAGAAGCAACTTCTTAATATGCATGGTTTTAAATTAATATGTGTTACTGTTGATTAGCATGAATGCTGCTTTAAAAAGTAAACACCTCTGGTCTCTCTTACCCCTATACATTACCCTATCTCTTTCATTCTGGTGTGTTAGACCTAAGTATTGATAAAATTAAATTCACTGGTGCGCAGAAGAAGATTGTCTCAATATGGACCTGTCAAATTTATTCGATATATTGTTATATATATCGAGCTATGCAGCACTAAGTCTATCCATTTTTGCTGCAGGAAAAACTGCTTAAAGTCGGGCATATCTTTGAACAAACTCTTCAGGACTGTTCTTTTGTTCCTCCAATGGCATCTGATAGTTAGCAGCCACATTCTGCACGGAAATCATTCAATTTCGGCTAGCCGGCTCAATGGAAACTTTTCGAGTGTAGTTCATGTATACATTTTTTTAGGGCTAAAAGGATAGGTAGGGTCTGTAATTCTGTACATAATTTTGTATTATATCAAAGGCTCATTGATGCCCACAACTATTTCTGAAATATTTCAATTAACCTATACCAGTAGGCTGTTGTTATGAAATCCTGCCCTCTTTGAGTCTTGAGTAGAATATGGCTGCAATACTCTTTACTCTTCCGGTGCAAATGTCTTTTCTCTTTTTGTTTAATTTTTTTTTAAAAAAAATCATAAATCGAGTTCAAAAAAGTTCAATAGCAAAAATGTAAATCCTAGCGGGTAGCGGGGAATCATGATAGAGGAGTACTAGGCAAATCCAATAATAAAAATGTTCAAAAAAAATAATTCTTTTTTCTAACCAAACAGTAACAAACGGAATTAAAGTAGTCGATTCTCTTTCCTTTTCTTAATTACCTCTAATCAAACACTACCTAAATTCACAAATCTCATGAACACGAACAAATGAATACCGTATATTTCTGCTTGTTTTACGTGCAAAAAAAGAAGCATAAATTTATGTTTCGAAGTTGAGATATCCAATTCTTAACACTTTCTTTAATTTCAGAATGATAAAGTTGTCTAAAAAATTTATGACAAAATATAGAATAAATATTTACGAGTCTATACATAGAAAATTTCTACAAATTTATTGATGAAATTATTCGTAAATTCTCACTTACATTCAAAATCTTTCACTTTAATCACTTATTTGGCGAATATTTTATTACGAAAGATCGCAAGTAAACATTATAATTATGTTTATTTTCAAACTCACGAGCCGAACTTTACCAAAACTAAGAGATCCTCCTTTTTCTAACCAAAATATTAAATAGCATTCGTATTCGACTCGTTTATAGATCAACCGATCTCAAATCTTTTTCAAAACAAATATCGGATCGATCTTCTGACTTCCAGACTCGTTTATTTTTATCACGACGTGAAAAATAAAACAGCTAAACTTGAAACAGTCCACTAAACCAACGAGCCCATTTCTTTAAATAGTACGAAATTTCGAATTAATGAGTAAAGCCCATAAACAATTAGGCCCTGCATGCGTCCAGTTAGATCTGTACAGAGCTTCTAAGAGGGTTTCATATGTCGTCACCATCTAAAACAATATTATAAATACAGCAACTAATTTATCTGATCATCATCAATTTATCATCGAAACAACATTCGTGCAGTCTCATCTCAGTCCCCTTCTTAATACCCTTGTCTGTAAGTTCAATTCTCATATGTTCTTGTTCTTAGCTTCAATTGCTCTTTGTTCTTGATTTAATTTATAGCCTTTTTTTTATATCTTTTTATGTGTTTTTGTATTGAATAAATAATGGGTTTCATTTTTTTTACTCTAAGGTCTTGAAAAATTGTTGCTTTTTTAAGTTGGAATTGATCTTGTTTAATACAATTCTTGTTTTTGTTATAAAGATCCAACCTTTTTTGATTGCCAATTGTAAAATCCAACCTTTATATTCATGTTTTGATCATTTTAATTTCTTTTCTTTGTAAATTTAATTATCAAACACAATTATTGATTTAGTCATTTGTATCATCTTTACTTGATTAATGTTTCTAGACCTTTTAGACCTAAAATTGTTTGTCCCTTTGGCTTCTGCTGAGAATTTAGTACATTTAAAATTATGTTTGTGTGTGTGTGTTTGTAAGAATTGGTTAAGTCTTGGAACATATTCAAGCAAGTACTTTTAATGATAAGAACGAGTCTTTGATGATTGAAGGTTTGTGTGTGTGGCCAGATAGTATGTTTTTAGCCCAAGGTAGAAAATGATTTTACCTTTAAGGAATTTAACTGGAGTAGTGATAATCCATCCATAAGGGTTCAGTCTGTTCGAAAACAATGACATGTGTTGTGTATACATATATATCGAAGGGAAACGTTTAGTGGAGTACTCTTATATGGAGTAGTATATGTCTAACATTATGCTCTGCAATATTCTGTAGGCAGAACATAGAACAATAGTACTCCACTGAACTAAACCTATATATTCAATACTAAACATCATGACACTAAAATTACATGAAATTAAAGTATTCAATCTATTGTTAATCTTTAACGGATAAACTTACTTGTATGTACATCTTTTTTAGTAGCTGTGTTTGAAGAAAATGGAAATATAGATACCATAAACATGAACTATGAACCCCCTAAGTATTAGAAAAAGTGGTTTGTGCAATAAGAATTAGATCTATGATTGTTTGAAAATCTCGTACTCACTACTTTGTTGTATTGGTTCTGGCAGAGGTGTGTTTGGATAAGAACATATCAGAAATAATGGACGGATATATGCCTGCTGGAGATAGTGAGAAGAAGAAAAAGGTTCCTTCTTTGAAGGATTTATGTGTCCAGAAAGCTATTGATAATGTGAGATATTTGGGAAATGTTGGGGGGACTGCAGAAGTGTTTTTGAGAGAAATATTACCGCATTGTACTGTTGAGCAGTTAAAGCATGTTGAGGACTCAACAGAAGTAAGAAAGTCAAGTCCGAGGGTCAATTGTTTTGAACAAGAAGTTTTGGTTGGATTTATCAAAAAAAATAATTTCTTTTTGCAGGGAAGAGACCTTAGCCCAATGACGGATTATTTGTGGAAAAATTTCTATGAGAAGGAATTTGGCGAGAGGAGCTTTAACTTGACGGTTAATAACATGAGAAGTAAAAAAGTAACATTCAAATGGAGACATTTGTACGAGGTAATCTTTTTTGTATATTTCATTGTGTAGCAATTCAGTGTTAAAATTTCTGATATGAATACTTGCGTCTTTTAAAAAATAAATGCCTATCTTTTTCAAGAAGTGCATAGATACCTCTTCTAAGGATCTGGCTTGAAACAAATTATAGTAACAAGCAGCCGCAGCATGAAGATCGTGATTTAACCCAGATCCAGATATGATTCCACTATCACGAACCCAATTAACCGCCACTTCCAGTCAGCCACCGTCTACAAATGAGTTTGTGATGCCCAATACTTTCGGTA